>NW_023995560.1:0-104218 GCF_015586225.1 Lucilia sericata | reverse complement strand
TTTTTATTATTATTTTTGGCAGACATGAATTATTTATATTGTTTTTTTTTTTATTATTTCACAAAAATTGTATTTTGTTTAAATTAAATTTTAATAAACTAATAATTTAACATTTTGACACAAATGACAGTTATTATTTTTTTCAAAAATTCATTTTGCAAATTTTCTTGCAATACCACAATATAAATGATGTCAAAGTGTTGTAGATAAATGTTGTTGTAGCGGTTTTAATAGAGAGAAAGATGTTGTAAAAGAGGGAGAAAAAAAGAGTTAGAACTTGACAGTGCATTTGACACTTGACATATTTTTTTTTTTTTTGCTGTTTTAATAAAAATACATTTATTTGTTGGTGTTTTTAGGTTTGTTTTTTTCTTTCTTTCTATTTAAAGTATACAAAAAGGAACAAGTTTTAAAAAGTACTGTTTTTTTTACAAACTTAAATGTAAATCATTTTATTATTTTTTTTTTTAGATTTTTTTAATATGCTTTTTTTAATATTTTTTTTTTTTAAATACAATATTTTACACAGAAAATAACAAAATAAATTATAGAAAAAAAATTAAAATTAATTAAAAAAAAGAGTTTTGCGAGAGGTGATGTAAATGACACTTAGGCATTTTTAATTGTCATGATAATAATGGTAGTTTTTTGTTGTTGTTGTTGATGGTTTTGTTGTGCAGTAAGAGCTTTTTTGTAGGAGAGAAAGAGTTTAAAGTTGAAAAAATCTTCTTCGTTTCGAATTTCGCTAAAGATTTGTTGGTTTGATTTGTTTGTAAGAATCGTTTTGTTTTGTTGCATTGAGGCCTTTAATTCGTTTTGCTGTTTTTTATTTTTTTTATATTTTTTATTTTATAAATTAAAACTTAGCATCACAATTTACATAGCGCGATGGGCTGTTAAAATTTAAGAAAGAAATTTAAAAAAAATAAAAATTAGTTTTTTTTTATATAAAAAGCACAAAAAAACATAAATATCAAACTACTACCAAATACATAATAAAGAAAAAATACCAAAAGCTACTAAATACTACTTTATTTAATAAGCTAAATACTACTAATAATTTAGTACCAAAACTACTTGTAAGTAGAGGTTTGTGTTTTTGTTCTAAATTAAAAAAAGGGGAATTTTGTGTTTTGTTTGTTGTTTATTTTGCGAACTTTACATTCTACTCAAACATTGTTTTTAAACAATTTTCATGTTTGTTTTTTGTTCTAAACATATATTTTTTTTTGAATTCTACTACATGCATTTTTTTTTTTTTTGTTTTAAATTTTTTTCTTACCAATTTTATTTTTTCGTTTATTTTGTGCATTTTAGTGCTTTTTGTGTTAGTTCTCAAAAAATCGTTTTTATTTTTTTTTTTTGGTTTAATCGTAGATGAGTAGATTTATTTGTTTTTTAATTTTTTTTAATTCGTTTTGTTTTTAGGTTTTTTCTTTTACAGCTCGAGAGTTTTCTACTTTGAAATTTTATTCAAAAATTGCCTCTTCTTCAGCTATTGATAAGTGATATATAGAAATTTTCCATAAAAGAAAAAATGTGTTAATATTAATAAAGTGATAGAAACTTAATATTTATCTAAAAGTATAACATTTACGTTTTTATACGTTCTTCACTGTTATACTATTTACTACTATTATATACAACTCTGCTTAGGAGTCTAATCTCGTTTTTTTTTCTTTTTATTTTACAATTGTTTGACTATAAAATATACGATCAAATTTGAATATTTTGAAATGTTTTGGGAGTTTATTAAAGCTTTAAATACTATAAAACCTGGTATATCTTTAAAAAGCTCACTAAGAAATCACAGCTCTTTAAAAACTGAATTATTCAATAACTTTTCCATAGAAAAATTAAATTGTATTTGACAATTTTGAAACATTTTAGGAGTTTATTAAAGCTTTAAATACTATAAAGCTTGGTGTATCTTAAAAAGCTCATTAAGAAATCATAACGCTATAACAACTGAAGATTTCCTACAGAAAAATCAAATTATACAGAATATTTTTATAAAAAAGTGAAGATAATGATAATTTTTCGAAAAAAGTGAAGTTACTTTTAAGTTATCATACTAAAAGCTCTTTTTAGTACTAAAAGCTCTTTTTGCTACTAAAAGTACATTTATAACTAAAAGTTCTATTTTGTACTAAAAACTCGTTAAAGATCTAAAAGATCTTTTTAGTGCTTTAAGCTCCTCAAGGCTTGATTTAGAACTAAAAGCTTTTTTTACTACTAAAAATACTTTTAATACTTTTTTTACTACTAAAAGTACTTTTAGTACTAAATGTTCCGTTTAGTACTAAAAACTCGTTTTCGTACTAAAAGCTATTTTTAGTGCTAAAAGCAGAAAAATCAAATTATCCACAATATTTCTATAAAAAATTGAAGATAATGATAATTTTTCGAAAAAATGTTACTTTTAAGTTATCATACTAAAAGCTCTTTTTAGTACTAAAAGTTTGATTTAATACTAAAAGCAATTTTTACTGCTAAAAGTACTTTTAGCATTAAAAGTTCTGTTTAGCACTAAAATCTCGTTTTAATACTAAAAGCTCTTTTTAGCGCTAAAAGCTCCTAAAAGTTTGATTGAGTGCTAAAAGCTCCTTTTACTGCTAAAAGTTCTTTTTACTACTAAAAGTTTGTTTAGAACCTAAAGCTCATATTAGTAGTAGAACCTCGTTTTAGAACAAAGAGCTCGTTTTAGTACTAAACGCTAGTTTTGGTACCTTATAGTAAAAAAAGCTTTTTTTAGTTATAAATTCTCGTTTTAGTGCTAAAATATATTTTTAATAATCAAAGCTCATTTTATAGTACTAAAATCTCGTTTAATTACTAGCGTTTTTTATACTAAAAGCTCGTGTTTTTATTAAACGTTCGTTCTAGTACTAAAAGCTCGTTATGCCTTTGAAAGCTTGATCTGTCATTGAAAACTCACTTGGTTTAAGTACTAAAAGCTCTTTTAATACTAAAAGATCATTTTAGTATTAAACATTTCATTAAGAACGTAAAGCTCTTTTTAGTGTCTTATGCACAAAAAGCTTTTTTTCACCCTTCAGTATAAAAAGCCCATTTCAACACAAAATTGAGCTCCATTTAGTACTAAAAGCTCTTAGTACTGAAGGAAACAAATGTAATTTTCTAAATAAAAAGTATTTTTTAGTACCAAAAGATGCTTTTAGTAACAATCAAGCTTAAATAAAAAAAAGTTTATAAGAAAAAGCATTTGAACTTTATAATATAACAATGTTCGGTCATCACATTTCAAATTTCTTTATGAACGCTCTTTTTAGCACCTTAAGAGTATTTATGTACAAACAGCTCTTATTAAAAGCTCATTTTAATACCAAATTTAGTACTAAATGCTTTTAGTACTAAAGAAAATCGAAGTTATTTTTCAAAGAAAAGCTTAAATAAAAAAAAGTTTGTAAGAAAAAGCTTTTTTACAGAGTATTAAACTTTAGAAAATAACAATGTTCGGTCATCACATTTCAATAATTTAAGATGTCTTTTTTAAGCTTTAAGACACCTAAGCTTTTTTACTAAACTAAAACCATTAAATCTATTTAATATTTAAAAGCTTTTAAAAACATTTTATGAGAAACAAATTATTATTATTATTCTTACAACTAAAGCTAAATTTCTAAAATTAAATAAAATAATCAAAATATAAACTGCTATATTTAATAACTTAAAAGCTTTTAAAGCTTTTCATTCTAAAACCTAAAAAAATGTAACACAAATCCAATAAAACTTGCAAAATCTATAACATTTGATTGATATCTTTTTTACAAATGTGTTTTTGAATGAAATTAATCTTTTTAGTCACACATTACAAACGGGATTTTTGATATTTACACTGGGACCAAGTTGCAAAAACTCTAAACTCAACTAAAAAACTAAAGGGTTTTTCTAGATGGGGAAAGGATTTATACAATCGTTATATATAAAATATATTACAAGTTGAGGTTTTTATTTAATAAAAATTCTCTACTTAAGTGAAAAACTTAAAATTTGAATACTTACGAGTCAATGGTCTGACGGGGTGTTTTGTCCACAAATAACGATTCTTAATGGGCGACAAGAACGAATCCCTGGCAACGGAACCGCCGCGTGGCATCGATGTGGCACGGAATGGTGAAACAGCACGAATGGGAGCTAAATCATCCATATCCCACCAGAAGGGATCACGAGTGAAGGCTGAGATGGGAGCGTGGGGATTGGGTTCCAACATATCCCTGAAGCGGTTTCTGGGATGGAAGATGGGTAGTCCTAGGAAGGGCGAACGTATATAGATGATATTTTTTTCGGTTGGATATTTTTTTTTTTTTTTTTTTGATGTTTTAGTTTTTAATTTTTTTTTAACAAAAAGAGTATAGGGAGGTAGAAAGAAAAATGTTGTGTGCAATTTTGTTGTGATTTTTTTTGATTTGATTTTGATTGTTTTTGTTTTGATTTTACACTGTGATTTAGTCGCACAAATGAAGAGAATATAAAAAAACACAGAAAACAAATAAAATAAAAAAAACAAATTTTTGATATTAATCCATGCGTAAATGCTGTTCAAATTGAAATTATTTTTGAGATCATCAGTTCTGTTGGAAGGATTTTGGGGATTTTAAAAATATATATATTTCAAGATGTGGGAAATAATATCAAAAGTTTTTTGTCTTTTTGGAATCGTGAAGTAGAGAAAGGAGAAAGCAGGAAAACATTAAGGCGAGCAGGATACGAATGAAAAAAGGAAATTGAAAAAGGAGGATTATAGATGAGAGAATGATTGAATGATAAGAAAAATCTCAATAACTTTTTTGTAAGGTTATCGATAACTTCCTTAATATATTAGTTAAGTTTTCGATTTCTATAGAAAAAACAAGTTATCGATAACTTTTGTAGAGAGAATTAAAATTATCGATATTTTATATAAAAGTAAAGTTATCGATAACTTTTCTATAGAAAAGTTAAGTTATCGATAAATTTTCTATAGAAAAGTCATGTTATCGATAACTTCTTTATAGAAAAGTAAAGTTATCGATAAATTTTCTATAGAAAAGTTAAGTTATCGATAACTTTTTTATAGAAAAGTCATGTTATCGATAACTTTTCTATAGAAAAGTCAAGTTATTGATAACTTTTACATAGAAAAGTCAAATTAACGATAACTTTTCTATAGAAAAGTCAAGTTATCGATAACTTTTCTATAGTAATGTCAAGTTATCGATAACTTGGCTTTTCTATAGAAAAATTATCGTTAATTTTACTTTTCTATTGAAAAGTTATCGTTAATTTGACTTTTCTATGGAAAAGTCAAGTTATCGATAACTTTTCTATAGAAAAGTCAAGTGATCGATAACTTTTCTATAAAAAAGTCAAGTTATCGATAACTTTTCTATAGAAAAGTCAAATTATCGATAACTTTTCTATAGAAAAGTCAAATTATCGATAACTTTTCTATAGAAAAGTTAAGTTATCGATAACTTTTCTATAGAAAAGTCAAGTTATCGATAACTTTTCTATAGAAAAGTCAAGTTATCGATAACTTTTCTATAGAAAAGCAAAGATATCGATAACTTTTTTATAGAATAATAAAGATGTCGATAACTTTTCTATAGAAAAGTATAGATATCGATAACTTTTCTATAGAAAAGTCATGTTATTGATAACTTTTCTACAGAAAAGTCAAGTTATCGATAACTTTTCTAAAGAAAAATCAAGTTATCGATAACTTTTACATAGAAAAGTCAAAATAACGATAATTTTTTATAGAAAAGTCAAATTAACGATAACTTTTCTATAGAAAAGTCAAGTTATCGATAACTTTTCTATAGTAATGTCAAGTTATCGATAACTTGGCTTTTCTATAGAAAAATTATCGTTAATTTTACTTTTCTATAGAAAAGTCAAGTTATCGATAACTTTTCTATAAAAAAGTCAAGTTATCGATAACTTTTCTAAAGAAAAATCAAGTTATCGATAACTTTTCTAGAGAAAAGTCAAGTTATCGATAACTTTTCTATAGAAGAGTAAAATTATCAATAACTTTTCAATAGAAAAGTAAAGTTATCGATAACTCTTCTACAGAAAAGTAACTTCTCTATAGAAAAGTAAAGTTATCGATAACTTATATATAGGAAAGACAAGATATCGATAACTTCTCTATAGAAAAGTCAAGTTATCGATAACTTTTCTAGAGAAAGATTAAGTATAGTTAGAGATGAAGATGGAAGAGATGAAATATGGATGATGAAGGATAACTTTTTTGGATGACATTTCCAAATCATACTCTACTCTTCATATAGAGATTTGGGTGAAAATGACTAAAAAGTCAGAACTGTTCTTTACTTCCAAAATAATCCCGTTATAAAAAGGAATTGAAGAAGTAAAAGAACATTTTGTAAAGTAAAAGCTTTTTCAAATAATGATTCAAATTCTTAGCTGACACAGGATCATATATAAAGAAGAAGAATATATAAAACGGTTGCCAATCATGGGTACAAATTTGCGCTGATGCTTCTGGCCACATTAAGACGTGTGTAATATAAAAACATAAACTCGTTTAAGCCAAATTCTTAAAATTTCGTAACACCAAAAATAAAGCTTTAAGCCACTAATAAAAAAACCGGGGGGAAAGAATGTTCCCCTTGATAATTTTATCAGTTTGTAACTAAACTACTAGCTTTCAATTCCAGTTCCTTTAGGGAAACAAAAATAACATTTAACATTTTAGCAAACGAATAAAAAGTTAACAAAATTTTGAAATTTTGAATTGAATTGAATTTTTTTTTGTGTGTGTTTACCATCAGCATCATAGGCAACTTCAGTGGGGCGAGGTCCCCAGCGACCAGCCTTAACGGGAGTGGGACTTGGTGAGCCAGCACGCTGGAAAACATTATCTTTATCTAACTTACTGGCAAAGAGTTCATCCAAGGGTTCCAATGAACTGGCACGGAACAAGGGACGGGTGAAAGGAGCCAAGCTAGTGGCACGATCGAATACGGATGGTGCACGATCGAATACAGATGGAGCACGAGGAGCTACACTTGAGCCACGGTTCCAGTAGGTTGGTGGTGGAACATAGGGTTCACTGCCGGCACGTCTGTAACGTGAGGGAGCTGGGGTGGGGGAGTGACGAGCTGTAATAAAAAAATAATAATTAAATTAATATTTTTTCTCTTACATTTTTAACTTAAATTGTTTTAACATTAACAAGTACTGTTGATATTGGTGAAAGTTTTTTCTTTTAATTTTTGTCACGTGTGTGTTTGTTTTTAATAAATAGAGATAACCAAGTATTTTGCGTAATTAAATTTTTAATTTTTATTATTTGTTTAATGCCAGTTTTATAAACAACGTTCAAATGTATGTGTGTTGTGCATGCATGCAAATTGATATGACTTTAATGATGAAATTATGAAATATATTTATAACCCACTGGTCAATTAAAATTGTCGGCTGAAAATCAAATGTTCATTTTATACGCATTTGTGGCAAAAAAAAAAACGGCAACATTTGTTGCATATTAAATTATTTATGCATTCGTGGGTGCTTTGCGGTATATGGAAAATTTTATGACATTTTCAACTGTGTTAAATGAGAATAAAAATGTCAAGAATTAATTACTATTGAAACCATCACGTATGAGTGATATTTTTTTACTTAAATATTTAACAATTATACGCCTTATAATTACAATGTACATAATTACACATTAAGAGGCGTATGAATGATATTAATGGAAAAAATTGCAAATTAAAAAATTTCATTAGAAATTCATCAAATATGGAGAAATTTTTGAAAAATTACAGATTTTTAAAGGAAATATTAAAGTTTTTAATTAAATTAGTTTTTGATAATTTTTGTATAGAAATGTCATGTTTTCGATAAGTCAAGTTGTTGATATATTTTCTATAGAAAATCAAATTCAAGTTATTAGACTTTTTTGTATAAATATCAAGTCACCGATAACTTTTCTATAGAAAACAAATTAATATATTTTTTAAAGAAAACTTAAGTTATCGATACTTTAACAGAGATTAATCCAGTTACCGATAGCTTTCCCAAAGAATATCAATCTATCGAAAACATTTCTAGAGAAGTACAAGTTATGAACAACTTTTCTATGGAAAAGCAAAGTAATCGATAATTTTTCTATAAAAAATTAAAGTAATCGATAACTTTTTATAGAACAGTAAAATAATCGATAACTTTTCTATAGAAAATTAAAGTTATCGATAGCTTTTCTATAGAAAACTCATTTTATCGACAGCTTTCCTATAGTAAACTCAAGTTATCGGTAACTTTTCTATATAAACTTCAACCTATCGATAACTTTTTTTTTATAAAATTCAATATATCAATAACTTTTCTAAAGAAAAATCAAGATATCGATAACTTTTCTATAGAAAAGTCAAGTTATCGATAACTTTTCCATTGAAAAGTCAAGTTATCAATAACTTTTCCATTGAAAAGTCAAGTTATCGGTAACTTTTCCATTGAAAAGTCTAGTTATCCAAAACTTTTCCGTTGAAAAGTCAAGTTATCGATAATCCTTTTTTATAGAAAAGCTATCGATAACTTTACTTCTATTGAAAAGGATTATCGATAACTTATAAAAAACTGAAGTTACCGATAACTTTTCTATAGAAAAGTCAAGATTTCGATAACTTTTCTATAGAAAAGTCAAGTTATCGATAACTTTTCTATAGAAAAGTCAAGTTATCGACAACTTTTCTATAGAAAAGTCAAGTTATCGATAACTTTTCTATAGAAAAGTCAAGTTATCCATAATTTTTCTATAGAAAAGTCAAGTTATCGATAACTTTTCTATAGAAAAGCCAAGTTATCGTTAACTTTTCTATAGAAGAGTCAAGTTATCGACAACTTTTCTATAGAAAAGTCAAGTTATCGACAACTTTTCTTTAGTAAAGTCAAGTTATCGCTAACTTTTCTTTAGTAAAGTCAAGTTATCGCTAACTTTTCTATGGAAAAACAAAGTTATCGATAACTTTTCTATCGAAAACTCAATTTATCGATAACTTTTCTATAGAAAAGGATTATCGATAACTTTACTTTTCTATAGAAAAGCATTATCGTTAACTTTTCTATAAAAAACTGAAGTTACCTATAACTTTTCTAAAGAAAAGTCAAGATTTAGATAACTTTTCCTTAGAAAAGTCAAGATTTCGATAACTTTTCTATAGAAAAGTCAAGTTATCGATAACTTTTCTATAGAAAAGTCAAGTTATCGATAACTTTTCTATAGAAAATTCAAGTTATCGATAACTTTTCTATAGAAAAGTCAAGTTATCGATAGCTGTTCTATAGAAAAGTCAAGTTATTGATAACTTTTCTTTAGAAAAGTCAAGATATCGATAATTTTTTTAGAAATGTCAAGATATCGATAACTTTTGTATAAAGTCAAGTTATCTATAATTTTCCTATATAAAACTCAAGTTAACGATAACTTTTTTATAGAAAAGTCAAGTTATCCATAACTCTTGTACAGAAAAGACATGTTATCGATAACTCTTGTATAGAAAATTCAAGTTATCGATAACATTTTGTATAAAAAAATCAAGTTATCGTTAACTTTTCTTCATAAAAGTCAAGATATCGATTACTTTTGTATAGAAAAGTCAAGTTATCGATAACTTTATTATAGAAAAATCAAGTTATCGGAAATGCACTTGTCAATATATAATTTTTTTTTGTTATTGATAAGAAACTAATTTTATTTGACATTTTCTTTTAATTTCTTTACAGTTTTCCTTGTTATATTGAGCCAGTGAAATGTCTTAAGGTTGGTATTGATTATCTTTTAATCTTTAGTTTAAGTCACAGTCAATTTTAGTTTCATTAAACAAAAATTAGAAAATGTATTAGTACTTACCAACAACGTAACCGCAAAATACAAATTATTCAGAAAAAAAGTTAAACAAAATTATTTCAAATATTAGTAGACAATTAAACAAATTAAATGGAAAACAAAGAAATTTAACAATTACTAAAATTTTCAAAGATTTTGGAACTTTTAAAAAAAAAGCCTTTTCATTGTTCTCTGTAAGCCGATATAATTGCTTACTTTCTCTGAGAGAGGGAAAGGAGAACTCTTTCTGGTTTTGTGTGAGTTTAGACACTTTCGAAAGAAAGTGATCATAATAGGTCAGAAGAGAACCTTTTGCCGATAGCTGTTTGTGAGAAAATTTTTATGCTGTGAATTGTTTTAAGGAGTATTTTGAGCTCATTTTTAGAGAGGTTCTGATTGGCTGTTGCCTTATACTTTTAAAGAAGGTCTCTTTGATTAGAGACTCTCATTTGCTGAGGTGTTGTTTGAACGAAAGTGGTAAACTATTTGTTTTCTAGCTTGATGTCAGTTTAAATAAATATTTTGTAAAATGTTAAAGATATTTTTTTTTTTGTAATTTTAAATATTGCGCTGGTATTTTTGTTGTAATATTTTAAATAAATTTAAGTTTTGCTTTTAATAAGGAAAAATTGATGAAAAATTGCATATTACTGCCATGATTTTCAACAAACAATTAAGACAATTCAAATGTTTTACATAAAAAAAAAACAATAAAACAATTTCACATTTAAAACAAACACTTTCACAAAATTAATTACTTTTTAACATATTTTCACATAATTTTAAAATTTTCGTTAAATATTTCATTTTTTGTAATGAGTTTTTTGATTTGATTGGTTTCTGAATTGAAAAATGATGAAAAGTTATTGAAAAGAAATTTAGTTTTTTTATTTTTAGAAGAAATGAAAGGCAGTAATTACATAAACATTAATTAAAATAAAACATAAATAATTTACATTTATTACCACACGCAAATTGTAAGTAAATGAATTGTAAAGGGAATAGACAAAGGAGTAGTCACAGGTAAAGTTAATGTGTTAGTTTTTGTACATAAAAAAATGTTTTTTTTTTTTTTTTTTTTTTTTTTTTTTGTTGGTTAGTATTTATTAGTTACAATAAAAGTTATTTATTAAAAATTAAACCTTCAAAATTCAAAACTATTATCCAAGGTTTTTTGTTTTTTTTATAAATGAAACAAAACAACGTTTTTTTAAGTTTTATTAATAAAAATGAGTTTTTATTGATATATCTTTTTTTTGTACTTAAGTTAAGTATTGAGAGGGGAGAGTTTTGTTGGGTTTTAGTAGTTTGTTCTTTTTTTATTAAATCCATTTTGTACTGAGCGAGAGCTGGCCTTTGGTTGATGTTTTGATTATTGTCGTTTTTTTTAAGTTATTTTATTGAGTTTCTCTGAGTTTATTTTTAGTTAAGTTTAGATTTTTGTATTTTACAGTTTATTAGAAAATTAACAGTAATTGAAAAGATTTTATTATACATAATTCACAAATTTATAATTTTCACATACTCTCCAACTAGAACAGAACTAGAACAGAACTAGAATAGAACTAGAACAGAACTAGAACAGAACTAGAACAGAACTAGAACAGAACTAGAACAGAACTAGAACAGAACTAGAACAGAACTAGAACAGAACTAGAACAGAACTAGAACAGAACTAGAACAGAACTGGAACAGAACTAGAACAGAACTAGAACAGAACTAGAACAGAACTAGAACAGAAACTAGAACAGAACTAGAACAGAACTAGAACAGAACTAGAACAGAACTAGAACAGAACTAGACAGAACTAGAACAGAACTAGAACAGAACTAGAACAGAACTAGAACAGAACTAGAACAGAACTAGAACAGAACTAGAACTAGAACAGAACTAGAACAGAACTAGAACAGAACTAGAACAGAACTAGAACAGAACTAGAACAGAACTAGAACAGAACTGGAACAGAACTGGAACAGAACTAGAACAGAACTAGAACAGAACTAGAACAGAACTAGAACAGAACTAGAACAGAACTAGAACAGAACTAGAACAGAACTAGAACAGAACTAGAACAGAACAGAACTAGAGCAGAACTAGAACAGAACTAAAACAGAACTAGAACAGAACTAGAACAGAACTAGAACAGAACTAGAACAGAACTAAACAGAACTAGAACAGAACTAGAACAGAACTAGAACAGAACTAGAACAGAACTAGAACAGAACTAGAACAGAACTAGAACAGAACTAGAACAGAACTAGAACAGAACTAGAACAGAACTAGAACAGAACTAGAACAGAACTAGAACAGAACTAGAACAGAACTAGAACAGAACTAGAACAGAACTAGAACAGAACTAGAACAGAACTAGAACAGAACTAGAACAGAACTAGAAACAGAACTAGAACAGAACTAGAACAGAACTAGAACAGAACTAGAACAGAACTAGAACAGAACTAGAACAGAACTAGAACAGAACTAGAACAGAACTAGAACAGAACTAAAACAGAACTAGAACAGAACTAGAGCAGAACTAGAACAGAACTAGAGCATAACTAGAGCAGAACTAGAACAGAACTAGAACAGAACTAGAACAGAACTAGAACACAGAACTAGAACAGAACTAGAACAGAACTAGAACAGAACTAGAACAGAACTAGAACAGAACTAGAACAGAACTAAACAGAACTAGAAACAGAACTAGAACAGAACTAGAACAGAACTAGAACAGAACTAGAACAGAACTAGAACAGAACTAGAACAGAACTAGAACAGAACTAGAACAGAACTAGAACAGAACTAGAACAGAACTAGAACAGAACTAGAACAGAACTAGAACAGAACTAGAACAGAACTAGAACAGAACTAGAACAGAACTAGAACAGAACTAGAACAGAACTAGAACAGAACTAGAACAGAACTAGAACAGAACTAGAACAGAACTAGAACAGAACTAGAACAGAACTAGAACTGAACTAGAACTGAACTAGAACTGAACTAGAACTGAACTAGAACTGAACTAGAACTAGAACTGAACTAGAACTGAACTAGAACTGAACTAGAACTGAACTAGAACTGAACTAGAACTGAACTAGAACTGAACTAGAACTGAACTAGAACTGAACTAGAACTGAACTAGAACTGAACTAGAACTGAACTAGAACTGAACTAGAACTGAACTAGAACTGAACTAGAACTGAACTAGAACTGAACTAGAACTGAACTAGAACTGAACTAGAACTGAACTAGAACTGAACTAGAACTGAACTAGAACTGAACTAGAACTGAACTAGAACTGAACTAGAACTGAACTAGAACTGAACTAGAACTGAACTAGAACTGAACTAGAACTGAACTAGAACTAGAACTGAACTAGAACAGAACTAGAACTGAACTAAAACTGAACTAAAACTGAACTAGAACTGAAATAGATTTGAACTAGAATTGAACTAGAAATGAACTAGAACTTAACTAGAACTGATCTAGAACTGAACTAGAACTTAACTTGAACTAGAACTGAACTAGAGCTGACCTAGAACAACGAGAGTCGTTCTGCCTCTCTCTTATTTTCTGTTTGTTATTGAGTTTATATAGATTACTCTCTTTGATTTAAGTGTTTGCTAAGGTGTTGTTTAAATTGTATATAAGTATTAACTAAATTTAAAGCTTTTTTAAATCATAATAAATAGTTGGAGAGTATTTTAAAATTATAATAGTTTTAGTTAATAAAATGTTAGTTAATTTTTCAATTACTGTTAATTTTATATGTTGTTTTCTATACAGCTGTTAAAAATTAAGATTCTGTTACTAAAACAAAATCTTTATTAGATTAAACTTAAGCTTAAATATTTAGTAGAAAAAGATGTTTGATTTTATGTATTTTTTTTTATTAAATGTTATATAGTTGAAGAAAACTTAATTAAAGTTTTTCAATAATTTTGTAATAGCTTCAATTAAATACAGCTTACGATACCAAATTGTGTTTTAAGCAAAAACTTTAATTAATTTTTTGTTTCGAAATTTTTATTATTTTTATGAAATGACTAAGAAAAAAAGTTAAAACTAAATTCAATGAAACATTTAACGAATTTTGTTTTGGTTTTTCTTTAGATTTTTTTTTTGTATGTGATTTTTTGTTTTTTATTTTATTAAATAAAATTTACAGAGTAAAATATGTTTTAAATTTAAACTATATTTAAAAATTGCACTTAAATTTTAAAATGACATTAATTTTATTAAGTATTTATTAATTGTTTTTTGTTAAATATGTTGTTTGTTGTTGTAGTTGTTGCTTGTATATCAACTATTAACTAGAAGAACTTGGTTTATTTCGAAATAAAACTTGAGCTAAAAAACAAAAGAATTTTCTTTTGTGTTTTTTTTTTTTTTTGTTTATGGCCTAAGATTTGTTAATAATTTTTTTTTAATTAAATTCTTAACAAATCAAACTTTCAAAACTGTAATTAAACCAAGAAAATAAAGAAAAGAAGAAGAGAAAAAAACAAAAAAAGATGAAAAAAATATATAAAAAGAAATTAAGTTTTTAAATAATTTTTTTAAGAAGAAAAAAATTTTATAAAAGAAAATTTAAATTTAATTTATTTTTTTAAGCCCCGGTAAAAACAGATGGTAGTTTTTTTATTTATAAAAAAAATAAATTAAATTTTATTTTCTTAAAAAAACAAAAAGTTTTATTTTTTTCTTCTCGTTTTTTTTTACAACAAAAAATTATTTTAAAAACTTATATTTCTTTAATATACTTTTTTTTTGTTAATTTGTGTGTTTTGTGGTTTGGTGTCATCTTTTTTATTGTTTTTTTGAATGAATTTGAAAAAATTCTTTTTTTACTTTTTTAAAATATTAACAAATTTTTGAGGATAAAAAACTAATTTTAGTCGTTGGCCTTTGTGAAATGTTTCATATTTTTCGTTTTTTTTTTATTAATTTAGTTTTTAGTTTTATTTATATTAATAATATACTTTTTGCTCGATGTTGTTTGTATAAATGTATTTTGTAGTTGTTGTTGGGTATTATTATTATATGATTGATTTTTTTTTGGTTTTGTGTTCTTATTTAGAATTCCTTGTTCTTACCCTTGTTGAGTTCTTGGAGCAATTTATCTTCGGGCTCATATTCCAAGGGGACCAAAGAGTTGGGAGTGAGGGGCTTGTCCTTAAGATACAAACCATAACGAGATGGGTATCTGAAAAAAGAGATAAAAATCGTAAATATTTTGTTTTAAAGTTTGTCTCAAGTCTAGTCTAGTCTAGTCTATAGTCTAGTCTATAGTCTAGTCTATAGTCTAGTCTATAGTCTAGTCTATAGTCTAGTCTATAGTCTAGTCTATAGTCTAGTCTATAGTCTAGTCTATAGTCTAGTCTATAGTCTAGTCTATAGTCTAGTCTATAGTCTAGTCTATAGTCTAGTCTATAGTCTAGTCTATAGTCTAGTCTATAGTCTAGTCTATAGTCTAGTCTATAGTCTAGTCTATAGTCTAGTCTATAGTCTAGTCTATAGTCTAGTCTATAGTCTAGTCTATAGTCTAGTCTATAGTCTAGTCTATAGTCTAGTCTATAGTCTAGTCTATAGTCTAGCCTATAGTCTAGTCTATAGTGTAGTCTATAGTCTAGTCTATAGTCTAGTCTATAGTCTAGTCTATAGTCTAGTCTATAGTCTAGTCTATAGTCTAGTCTATAGTCTAGTCTATAGTCTAGTCTATAGTCTAGTCTATAGTCTAGTCTATAGTCTAGTCTATAGTCTAGTCTACAGTCTAGTCTATAGTCTAGTCTATAGTCTAGTCTATAGTCTAGTCTACAGTCTAGTCTATAGTCTAGTCTATAGTCTAGTCTATAGTTTAGTCTATAGTCTAGTCTATAATCTAGTCTATAATCTAGTCTATAGTCTAGTCTATAGTCTAGTCCATAGTCTAGTCTATAGTGTAGTCTATAGTCTAGTCTATAGTCTAGTCTATAGTCTACTCTATAGTGCAGTCTATAGTCTAGTCTATAGTCTAGTCTATAGTCTAGTATATAGTCTAGTCTATAGTCTAATCTATAGTCTAGTCTATAGTCCAGTCTATAGTCTAGTCTATAGTCTAGTCTATAGTCTAGTCTATAGTCTAGTCTATAGTCTAGTCTATAGTCTAGTCTATAGTTTAGTCTATAGTCTAGTCTATAGTTTTGTCTATAGTCTATAGTCTAGTCTATAGTTTTGTCTATAGTCTAGTCTAGTCTATAGTCTGCTCTATAGTCTAGTCTATAGTGTACTCTATAGTCTAGTCTATAGTCTACTCTATAGTCTAGTCTATAGTGTACTCTATAGTCTAGTCTATAGTATAGTCTATAGTGAACTAGAACTGAACTAGAACAGAACTAGAACTGAACTAGAACTGAACTAGAACTGAACTAGAACTGAACTAGAACTGAACTAGAAACTGAACTAGAACTGAACTAGAACTGAACTAGAACTGAACTAGAACTGAACTAGAACTGAACTAGAACTGAACTAGAACTGAACTAGAACTGAACTAGAACTGAACTAGAACTGAACTAGAACTGAACTAGAACTGAACTAGAACTGAACTAGAACTGAACTAGAACTGAACTAGAACTGAACTAGAACTGAACTAGAACTGAACTAGAACTGAACTAGAACTGAACTAGAACTGAACTAGAACTGAACTAGAACTGAACTAGAACTGAACTAGAACTGAACTAGAACTGAACTAGAACTGAACTAGAACTGAACTAGAACTGAACTAGAACTGAACTAGAACTGAACTAGAACTGAACTAGAACTGAACTAGAACTGAACTAGAACTGAACTAGAACTGAACTAGAACTGAACTAGAACTGAACTAGAACTGAACTAGAACTGAACTAGAACTGAACTAGAACTGAACTAGAACTGAACTAGAACTGAACTAGAACTGAACTAGAACTGAACTAGAACTGAACTAGAACTGAACTAGAACTGAACTAGAACGAACTAGAACTGAACTAGAAACTGAACTAGAACTGAACTAGAACTGAACTAGAACTGAACTAGAACTGAACTAGAACTGAACTAGAACTGAACTAGAACTGAACTAGAACTGAACTAGAACTGAACTAGAACTGAACTAGAACTGAACTAGAACTGAACTAGAACTGAACTAGAACTGAACTAGAACTGAACTAGAACTGAACTAGAACTGAACTAGAACTGAACTAGAACTGAACTAGATCTGAACTAGATCTGAACTAGAATTGACTTAAAACTGAATTACAACTTAACTACTATTGAACTTGAACTACTTAGAACTTCATAATTACCTGCGTTCAATTTCTTGCATACGCTTCAAATGATCATTCCAGGCCTTCTCTGCATCGTAGTTAGCTGGAACTGAAAAGTACGATAAAAACAAAAACCATTAAAACCAAACTTGGCACCATTAAAAACAGTTTATTGTCATAAATAAACTTACAATTTTGTAGCAAGAAAAAATAAATTAAAAACAAATTTTAGCCAAACTTTAGCTTAAGCAGCAGCAATTCTCTCGGTATTAGCAGCAGTTTAAAATCAAACATTTTTTTTAGCAAATAAAGCAACAAAAAAGAAGAAAATTTACCATTTAAAAAGCAGGGTGAGGCATTGAGGATAAAAAGCAGTTATAGTTTGTTTTTTTCAAAAGCAAATTAAACAAAGAAAAAAAAAGAGAAAAATATTAGCAAGTTTTGTTAAACTATAAAAAAGGAATAAAAGGCGTTATTAGCATGAGTTTAAAAATATGCAAAATTTTGAAAAAATGAACGTTAACGAAATGCTTTAAATGAAACTTAACAAAAATAGAAGAACAACCTAAATAATGAATCAGATAATATTTTAGTTATTTTTTTGTTTAATTAACAATTTATTAACATGGCTAAGAAATACATTAAATTCTTTATATGAGATTTAATATCTATAGGATATCTGCTGTTTTGTGGCTTTTTCTTTATTTATTTGTTGTATTGATACATAAACTTCTATTATTAATAACATTTTGGTTTTTTTCGCTTTTTAGATGACCCAAAACTGCTTGATTAGTTAGACACACATTTAATATATAAAAACACACACACAGTTACACTTAATCTCTCATCTATAGAACATTAGATCTTTTTTTTTTGGTATTTTTTTAAATATAGATTTTATTTTCTTATAATTTTAGTGTTCTGCATCGATATTTTGTTTTTGTAATGAAAGAAAGAAAAAAAGAACAAAAACAATTTATATAGTTTATTAATATTTCTGTTTTTAGATTTTTTGGGAAATATATCTTGTTGGGTTTTTTAGCTGGGTTGGGATAATATATAGAAAAGTATTTGAAAATATTTGTGTGTGTGTGTGTGGGTTTGAAGGTATTTCTTAATAATCCCATTATAAAGGGATATTTCTCATATAGTTAGCAACAGATTTATTAAGAAATGTTTTGGAAAATCTTAATATTTAATTTTTGGACTAAAATAAAAAAGTACTTTTTCAAAAAGTACTAAATTAGTCCCTTTTCATTAAAATTTTATATTTTTAGTGATTTCTGTTTACATTTTGACCAAAAATAAAAAAGTACTTTTTTAGAAAAAGTACCAAAATCATGACTCTCTAAAAAGTACAACTGAAAACTCCAGTATTTGTACCAAAAAGTGCCAAAACAGTTCTCGTTATTTTAAATTTTTACTGATTTCTGGTTAATTTTAATCAGAAAATAAAAAAAGTACCAAAAAAGTACTTTTTTAAAAAGTACCAATTTAGTCCTTTCTAACTAAATTTTCATATTTATATTGATTTGGGTTAAATTTTTGAACTAAAATAAAAAAGTATTTTTTTTTTTTTTTTAAAGTACCAAAATCATATGCATCAAAAAGTACAACTAAACAAAGTATTTGCTTTAAAAAAGGGAACAAATTATAAATTTTTAGTTACAATTTAAAATTTATACTAATTTCTGTTCAATTTTAGGCCAAAAGTAAAATAGTACCAAAAAAGTACTTTTTTAAAAAGTACCAAATTAGTTCTTTTTAATTAAAATTTCATATTTATATTGAATTTTGCTTAATTTTCGGCTTAAAATAAAAAAGTACTTTTTCTAAAAAAAAGTACCAAAATCGTGTCACATCAAAAAAGTACAATGAAAGCAAAGTATTTGCGTTAAAAATGCACCAAAATGGCCCTCTTTATTTAAAATTATTAATTTATACCGATTTTTGTTAAATTTAAACTTTTTTCTAAAGTACCCGAAATAAAAACACTACAAAAAAGTATTTTTTCCAGAATGTATTATATACATATTCAGTTATTGAGGAAAGTACTAATATAAAGTTTACCAAAAGTTCTTAAGTATTAAAATAACTAATAAATTCATTTTTGGATCTGTTGTTTACATTCTAGTTTACCAAGGTGTGGAAAAGTGTCTAATGTTTTAAACAATGAAAATATTTTTCCCAAAAGTAAACACTTTAATATGCATTATTAAATGGAAATTTTACCGCTGTTTGGTTTTGTAAATTTCGGAAAATTTTCTATTAATGGAGTGTCTACTCTCTAGACTACTAAGGGTTAGGAAAGTGTCTAGTCTTTAAAACATTTCAAAAAATTTTTACAAAATATATTTTAAACAGAAAATTGTGAGAAAAATTTTAAATAATATTTGAAACTTTCTGTTCATTTAATTTGACATCAGCTTTCTACTCTTTAGATTACCAAGGGGTGAAAAAGTGAACAAGCTGCACTAAAGTTGCTAGAAGTCTTAGTGTAAATTTTTAAAAGTCTTTAAAGATCTTTATAAATCTTTAATTAAGATAATTGAGTGGAAGCTTCTTTTCAGAAGTTTCCATTTAATACATTTTTAATTAGCTATCTACTTTGTAGATTACTGAGAGCTAATAAAGTGTCAAATGCCTGAAACTTTTTAAAAGTCTTTAGATTTCAAAGTAAAACCATAAATTTTGGGAAATTAAATGAAAATTTTCAAATTCTTTCAAGAAGTTTATATAAAATTCGTTTTAAAACATGTGGCTACTGCATAGATTACTAATGGGGTGCTTAAGGGACAAGTGTCTTAAACTTTTGTAAGAATCTTTAGACTTTTATGTGTAAAATATATTTAAGAAAATTTTTGATTAAGTTTCTTTTGTTTTTAAAAGCTTTTATTAGATATAGTTTTGTTCGACTATCTACTGCGTAGATTACTAAGGACGGGTGAAGTGACAAATGTTTTAAACTTACAAAAGAGTCTTGAAAATGTTATTTTAAGTCCCTATTTTGGTGGAATAAACTGAAAATTGTTCAAATTTTTATTTAAATTCTATTATGTGTAATTTTTAATCAATTAACTACTGTTTAGATTACTAGGGGCAAATAAAGTGTTAAATTACTTCCAATTACTAGAAGTCTAAACAACAGCAAGGTTAAGCATAACTTTTTGAAAACTAATTGATTTGAATACTTAAGTGATAGTTTAACAGTTTCCGTCAGTTTTAAACTTGGCCTTATGTCTACTCTTTAGATTACTAGGGGTTGGTAAAGTGTCTAATGTTTTAAATTTACTAAACGGCTTTTGGTCTTCTAGGTAAATTCTCTATATTGAGGAGTAAATTGAAAATAGTTAAAATTTTTAAAGAAATTTTATTAATGTCCTTTTTAAACGTGTGTCTACTTTCTAGATTACCTAGAGGTGGTAAAGTATCTAACATCCTTTAACTTTTAGGACTTTAAATTTCTAGGAAATTTCTTTAAAATTCATTGAATATGTTTTATTTGCTTTTAAAAGTTTCTTATAGATTTAATTTTGTTGGAATATCCATCTACCCTGTAGATTACTAAGGAGTAGTAAGCTGCCAAAAGTTTTTTTTGCAATATGTTTGGCATTAAAAGGTCATTTCTAATTTAAAATTATGAAATGAAAGGTATATTTGTCTAACATTGAAATTTCTAAAAAAAAAAAATATTTCAAAATTTGTTGTTATATTTAAAACAACAACAAATTTTTCTGCTAGTAAATAAATTTTATTATTTAGTTTATAAAAAAACAAAAAAAGGAGTGAAAAAAATCTCAAGTAACATAAACCTTGAAAGTTTTCTTTTTTTTTTGATCTTTCACAGCTAACGCCCACTCAAAATTTTTGCATTTCAAATCATAAATTATAATGAGTTTGTTGAGAACTTTTAAAAAAGCTTTTTTTTCTTCTTCTCTCTTTCTTTCTATATGTTTAATAAACAATATAAACTTATGTTTAAAAAAAAATTGGCAAAAAAAACATATGTTTAAATGTAGAGGTATATTTCTATATATATTTTCGATATCTGATATTTAATTCTGCAAAGGTGTGTGTGTGTGTGAGTGTGTTATTAATTTGCATATGTATTTTAAGAAATTTTAAAATATATATTTTGTTTTTGTTTATTATTTTTATAAATTTGTTTATAATAAAATTGAGAAAATTTTTTAAATTTATATGAAAATAAGCAGAAAGAAGAAGAGAAAAAAACTATTTATTATTAATGAAATTTTATACCAAATTTTGTATACGAAAATAAACAACAAAGAAAAAGCTTTTCTATTTAAAAAAATTGTTTTTTTGTATAATATAAACAAAAATTTTTTTTCAACCATATAATAAATAAAAATAATTTATTTAAAAAATATTGTATAATATTTGTTTTGAGAAAAACAACAACAATACATAATTGACGTAATATTTTTAAAACATTTAAATAAATTAACTAATATTAACCTAAAACCTTGAAAATTTATTAAATTTCTTTTAGATTAATTTTTTTAAAAGTGTCTACTCTTTGGTTTACTAAGGGCTAGTAAAGTGTTAAATGTTTTAAAGTTTCAAAAAGACTTTAGTTTACAGTGTAAAGAATATATTTTGTTGCAGTTAAAAGAAAATTTTTTAGTTATTTTTAGGAATTTTTATTAGTTTTAAGGGTGTGTCTACCGACTAGTTTACTAAGGGGCGATAAAGTGTCTAAGCTCTCAAACATACTAGGAATGTCTCGATGACTAGAAAAAGCCTCTATTTTGGGTAATTTAATAATTATTTATTAGTTATTTGTAAGAATTTCCAACAGATTCATATTTGTGGGAGAGTCTACTCGTTTGATTACTAGGGACTGATAAAGTGTCAAATGTCAAGTATCAATAAATTACTGTGTTAAAAAGACATTTTGCAACAATTGCAATATTTTTAATATTTTCTAAATATTTTTAAGAATTCCTGTTAGTTTTAGTTTCTTAGGCTGTTTACTCTCTAGATTACTAAGGGCTAAGTAAAGGGTCAATAGTCTCAAACTTACTGGGAGTTAAAAAACTGCTATGTAAAGCCTTTATTTTGGGAAATTCATTAAGTTTTGTTAATTATTTATAAAAGTTTCTTTTACATTCATTTTTATAAGAGTGTCTACTCTTTTGTTTACTTAGGACTGATAAAGTGTCAAATGTTTTAAAATTTTTTTATAAAACATTTAATTACTGTGTAAGGAAGACATTTTGAAGCAATTCCTAAACTATTTTAAAGAATTCCTGTTAGTTTTAGTTTTTAAGGTGATTACTCTATAGATTACAAAGGACTGATAGAGGGTCAAAAGTCTCAAACTTACTGGGAGTCGAACAACTGCTATGTAAAGCTTCTATTTTGAGATTTTTTTTTAATTCTTATTAATTATTTATAAAAGTTTTTATTAGATTAATTTTTGTGCGAGTGTCTACTCTTTTGTTTACCAAGGACTGATAAAGTGTGAAGTGTTCTAATGTTACTAGGAGTTTTAAGATTGCTAGGAGTCTATGTAAAACTTCTATTTTGGGATTTTCTTTAAATTCTTATTAATTATTTATAAACGTTTATTTTACAATCATTTTTGTGAAAGTGTCTACTCTTTCGATTACTAAGGTCTGGTAAAGTGGTTAATGTTTTAAAGTTACTAGGAGACTTTAGATTTATATTTGAAAACAATTCTAAGAATAGTTTTTTTTTAATTTCTATTATTTTCAGTTTTATTGAGGTGTCTACTCTCTACATTACCAAAGACTGATAAAGTGACAAGAGTCTAAAACTTACTGGGAAATGACAAACTATTATGTAAAGCTATCATTTTGGGTAATTCAATAAATTAATAAGTATTCATAAAAGTTTCTGTTAGATAAATTTTTGTGGGAGTGTTTACTTTTTAGTTTACTATGGGTTGGTAAAGTGTCTAAGGTCTTAAAGTAGCTAAGAGCCTCTAGATTACTATGCAAAGCTAACATTTTATGACAATTCAAAGAATATTTTAAGTTTTTTTTTATTTCCATTAGTTTCTGTTCAATTGGAGTGTTTACTTTTTAGATTACAAAGGACTGGTTAAGTGATAGGAGTCTAAAACTTATTGGGAGTCAATAAACTACTATAAAAAGATAATATTTTAGGAAATTCAATAAATTTTTATTAATAATTATCTAAAAAAGTTTCTATTACATTCAGTTTTGTAGGAGTATCTACTTTTTAGTTTACCAAGGGCTGATAAAGTGTCAACTGCCTTAAAGTTGCTAGGAGCCTTTAGATTACTATATAAAGCTAACATTCAAAGACAATTCAAAAAAAACATTTTTAGTTATATTTGAAAACTTCTAGTAGATTAATTTTTACTTGGGTAACTACTTTCTAGTTTACTTAGGGCTAGTAAAGTATCAAATGTTTCAAATATTTAAAAATCTAATAAACATATAATAATGAATTTAATGTTTAATGTCGAGATGTTTTGAAATGTTTTTTTTATTAAAAATGTGTTTATGTTAAAAAGCTGTTTGAAAATTTTTCGAAAAGGATTTAAATTAAAAAGCTTTTAATAATATTTAACTTTAAAATGAAGAAAAAAGTTTTAAAAACTTCAACTTACTTGTTCTGCTGTAATGATGATCGTAGATGGCACGTGGAGAATAGCCATAGGTGTCTCTGCTGACGGGCAAATATCTGTAGCCATGAGACTGTACACGCTCGTTGGCGGTAGCAGGCTCATCATAGATGCTCCTGTATGTGGCAGGAGAATCTAAGTATGAGCTGTAAGGGCGAGAAGCTCTAGGAGTCTCATGGGCACGGATATCCTCAGATCCTGGAAAGAAAAGATGAAGAAAAAAAGAACAATTATTAAATAAGTTTCAACTTTTTCTCTTTTACTATTACTTAATATTAGGGTCTTTATTTATTTTATATGTTTTCAAACAAATCAGTTGTGTTCTTAATTTAAAACTTGTCACTACCTCTTTTCTTAAACGCAAAAGTTCTATTTATTTTTCCTCATATAACAAGACAACAAGAAAAATTTCTTTTCCTACCAGACAGACAATAAAATTGGGTGACTATACGAATAAATTTTTAGAATTTTCAGTGATAAAAATAGATATTAAAAAACAGAAAATAAAACCAAACAAAATTTGTTTAAAAAAAAAACGAAAAAACAAATTAACGTAACTTTACGTAAATGGTTTAACGCAGAGTTACGTTACGTTGTGTTAAGAAATTTAAGGTTTTTGTGTTCTACACCTTTAAACAAAGTTTGTTTCTTTGGTTTCATTTGCAGAATTACAATAAAATCAGTTTATTTCAATTACGTCAACTAACGTTACGTTATAGCGAATAAAGTAAACATTTACGATTTTGGAATTTTCTGTGATACAAATATATGTTTATTAAAAATAGAAAATAAAATCAAACAGAATTTGTTCAAAACATCGAAAAAAGTTTAACATTACGTTACGTAAATTGTTATACGCAGAGTTACGTTACGTTATGTTCAGAATAATAATATTTTTGCTTACTAAACATTTAAACAAAGTTTGTTTCTTTGGTTTCATTTACAAAATTGCCAGAAACTTAGTTTATTGCAAATACGTAAACTTACGTTACGTAATGGTAAACTTTTTATTAACATAAATTACTATTTTTTTAATTTAAAATTTAAAAAAAAACTTAATATTTACTTTAAAATTATATTAAATTCTGATATTAACGTAAATACGTAAACATACGTTACGTAACAGCCAATTAAGTAAACCATTAATTGCTATAAATTATATTTAAATTTAAACAAATTTTAATATTAACTTTAAAATTTCTTTGAATTATGTTATTTCAACTAGTATGGTTACGTCACGTTTACGTAAATATCATTGAATTTTCTTTTAGAAAAGGAAGAAATTTAAAATAGTTGTAAGAAAATTTGTTAAACTAATTAATAAATATTAGCAGAAATCCTGAGAATTTATGAGTAAATTCCTGTTTGTTGAAGCGTCCACTCTTTAGATTACTAAGGGGCGATAAAGTGACAAATGCTTTAAAGTCACTAAAAGTCCTTAGTATACTATTTAAATCCTACATTTTAGGAATTTTATTGAATATTTTGCAGTTTATTCAAAATTTTTCGTTATGTTCACACTATTTTTGGTCTGTCTACTCTTTGGGTGTTAATTATTTTAACTTTACTAAGATATTTCAAACTTAGTTTAAAGTTATTGTGGTAATTTGAAGAAAAATTTCGCTGACATTTTTTTCCACAAAGTATTAAATTTCCTTTTAAATAGTGTGTTTACTACATAGTTTACCAAGGGATAATAAAGTGTTAAAGGCTTTTAAGAATGAGCTAATTAATCTCTAAATAAAGCATTAATTTTTAAAGAAACTTAATGAAGTTTTCTTTGTTTTCTTTTGGTTTATTTCCAGTAAATTCATTTTCATTACAGTGTCTACTCTTTAGTTTACTAAGGACTGGTACAGGGGCAAAAGTCTCAAATTTACTGGAAGTCTTTAAAAATCCTCTATTTTAAGAAACATTTATTTTAGTTATTTGTAGGAATATCTATAAGATTAAGTTTTGTTGGAGTGTCCACACCTTAGTTTACTTAGGGCTGATAAAGTGTCAAATGTTTTAAATTTACTAGAAGATTTTAGTTTACAGTCTAAAGCTTACATTTTAGCTTAATTCAAAGAATAATTTCTAGTTAATAAAACGAAGTTCTATTATGTTCAATTTTTTGGGGCTGTCTACTTAATAGTTTACCAAGGGATAGTAAAGTGTCAAATATCTTAAAATTACTTCAACTCCTTAGATTTCCATGTAAGGCCTACATTTAATTCAAAGAACAATTTCTAGTTACTAAAAAGAAGTTCTATTGGTTTCAGTTTTTTTGGATTGTTTACTTTTTAGATTACTAAGGTATAGAAGAGTGGCTAATAAAGCAAAAATGGTTATTCGTATCCAAAATAAAGCATTTTTTGGGGAATGGAAATAAATAAACAATTTCGTATTATTTTTGTGAGTTTTTAATAAATTGTAGTTTGTTGTAGTGACTACTCTTTAGTTTACTAAGGGTTGAAAAAGTGTCAAATATGGAAAATTTTTAAAATATTCTAAAGTAACGTTAGAGTTTATAGAAATTGTTTTGGAATAGTTTTTCTAACCAAAATAATTGGAAACATTTTCTTAAAAAGTCTTTAGTCTTTACGTAACGTAAACACGCAAATAAATTAAAATCTTCTGAAATGGAAATCAAAAAAGAATTTGATACTATTTATTTTCAAAAATTTCATATCGCAATAATTTATTCCCCTTCCACCCTTTCTCAAACCCACTTATTTCCTCTTTAGTCTTAATTTAAATATATATTTTACGTCATTTGTTTTAAACAAATTTCAATACGTTTAATTCTTTTGTTTTTGGAATTTATATATTTCTTTATTTTTACGTATTTGAAATTGAAACAGTTTTTTTTTTTTTCTTCATTGGCTTTTTGCCAAATTATACAATTTGCTTTTTGTATATAAATTTTTTTTGTATTTTTTTCGCCAGCGTTAATCAAAATACCAATACGAAAACTGTACTAAATATTCTTATTTTTTTCGTGGAAATTGCAGAAAATTTAAATTTATATTGAGATTTTTATTTTGTGTATTCTTTTTTTTTAGGTTATGAATACAAAAAAAAAAAAAAATACTAAAGTATCAAATATTTGGATTAGTAGAGTAGTTTAAATGGAATTTGCTAATGGGTTCTTGAAGAGAGAAGTATAATATTCTAATTGATATACAGACATTTGGAATTAAATTATTCAAAGATTTACAAAAAGATTTTTAAAAAAACTTTTCAAATAAAGTGAATTCTTTAGTTTTCGGAAAATTTGGACTGTAACTCTAAGAAAGAACCCGTTTTACGCCTAATATACCCTTTTAATAACGGCCATTTCCTTAAAAAGCTCTATCATACATTTAAGTTAAGCTTTCTTTTTGTTCTTATGTGGAAACAGTCTTCCTCCAGATTTCTAAACTTTTTCTCTTTTGGTCTTTATTAAATTACCTTAAAAACATCTTTAAGAAAAGCTTTTTGAAAGTTTTTAACCATTCACAGTTATATATAAACTGTTACTTCTTAATGTTTGCTTAAAGCTTTTTAAAAGCTCTTTTAAATGTTGTATTTCAGTGTGTATAGAAAAAGATTCCCTAAAGTTTTCTAAGCTTTTTTCCTTTTTACTTTTAAAAGTTCTCATTAAGTTTTTTAAAAGCTCTAATCTTAATTTCTTTGAAGTTTTTTCTAAGCTTTTTTCAGCTTTTGTCCAACAACAGCTGGTTTTCAAATCTCAATTATAAGCTGTTACTTCTAAAAGTTCTCATAAAGCTTTTTAAAAAGCTCTAATCTTAATTTCTTTGAAGTTTTTTTCTACTTCCTATTTGCAAAGAGTTTCACTAAAGTTTTCTAAGCTTTTAGCAGCTTTTGTCCAACATTTTTTTATTTTGTTGTAAAATTTTCAACTTACCCTTCAAGGATCTGATATAGGATTGCCAGAACTTAGCCTTCTTGCTGGGGCTCTCGTTGCGACCAATCATTTCCAAATGGTTCTTGAACATCTTGATCGATTTGTTTGTGTGTGTGTGTTTTAAGCGTAAAAAGTTCGTTTAATTAAGGACTCGTTCGCTGTTAAAGAAAACAGAAATTAAAATTATTAATAATTTGTCTTAAAAAAATAACAAATACAATTACAACATTAAAATTAAAACAAAACTTTCAAGGAACTGTTATTAATAATTTAATTTTACCAAAAGCTTTCTAGAAAACATTATAGTTTGAAGAATTACACATTTTCCTAGAAAATTGAACGCATTTTCAAAGTCTTATAGCTTTCTGAAAAGCTTTCTAAGCTTTTCTTACAAGTTTATGTAAAGCTTTTCGAATAAGAAGTTTATAAAACAATATATAACAAATTTTGTAAACTAAAGCTTTTCAAAACTTCATCTTATAAGAAGTAAATTTCTAGTTAAAAATTTGTTGTGTACTATCCCTTTCTCCTTTTCTCGCAATTATAAGCTTCTAGAACTTGAGCTTTTACACAAATTCTCTTCGAAACATTAAAGCTTAATAGCTTAAAGCTTGTGAATAATGAATTTGTTAAAAGAAAATTCTAAAAAATATTGTATAAACTAAAGCTTTTCAAAAGATCTACTTAAATACTTGTCAGAAAAGTTTGACAAGATCAATAGAAATCTACGAATATTCTAAAGCTTTTGAAAAGCTCAATGTAAAGTAAAAGCAATAATTGTGAAAATGTTTAAAGCTTTCCAAAAACTTTATACTTTGTAAGTTTGACAAGATCAATAGAAATCTCGGAATATTCTAAAGCTTTTCAAAAGCTCAATTTAAAGTAAGACTTATAATGAAAAAACAAAAATTGTGAAAATGTTTAAAGCTTTCC
This sequence comes from Lucilia sericata, assembly GCF_015586225.1. NCBI lineage: Eukaryota > Metazoa > Arthropoda > Insecta > Diptera > Calliphoridae > Lucilia > Lucilia sericata. The sequence goes on along the minus strand of NW_023995560.1, from coordinate 75,614 downwards.
AAAAACTTGAAATATAAAAAAAAAACTCTCTAAACAAGCTAAAAGCTCAACTTAAGGACGTGTGAGAAATAAATTGTTTAATATCGTAAACTTCAGCTTTCTTCACAGCTTCTTAAATATTTTAAACTTAAGCTTTTAGAAAGCTTTTCTTAGATAATATAAGAAAAAAAAAATATGTGAAGTTATAGAAAGCTTAAATAATTGTAAGTAGAAGAAGATTAATCAGGAAATATACTCAACATTGAAGATTGTACTTTTGGGTTTTCAGAGAGCTTAAATAGTTAGAAGAACCTTTTAAAAGCTTTTAAGAAAGCTTAAGCTTTTGAAAAGCTTCTGCTAGAAAATTTATATTTGGACGTTAAGAGGTCTTGTAAAGATCAATAAACCACAAGAAATATACAAAAAGCTTTTTGATGTTAAGCTTTCAAAAAGCTTTTTGATCATAAGCTTTCAAAAAGCTTTTCTTTGGAAAATGTTCAGATATTTTAAACAAAAACAAACTAAATGTTTTAATATTTCCATAAAAAGCTTTCTGTTTTCGTAAAGCTTTTATTGAATTTCAAATGTGTTGTCATTATTTCTCACAAAATAATTTACAGGATTCCTTTATAAATCTATGTCAATAATTTCTCTCACTACATAAAGTACAAAGTTTATAATTTGTATTTTTTTTTCAGACAAATTCTTTAACATTTCCTTTTGGCCTGTAACATTGTATTGCAACTATTTTAGTCAAATTTAAACAAGTACAAAGTTCATTTGTTAAATTTTTTTATATATTGTTTTATATGAATAGCAAATTGACAACACTTTCACTTGATTCCACACTTAATTTTTATTTTGTGTTCCAATTTTTCACATTTTCACATTATAGAATATATTAGAAGCATTTAATTTTATATTTTTTTTTGTAAAAAATAGTTGGTATACACGACAAGATCATGACACTAAAAATAAATTCCGATTTTTTTTCCCTACACTTGTTTGAAAATAAATAAAATAAATACTTGATGTTTAATCACTCACACGAGTCGTTTGAAAACAAGAACGAAAAAATTGAAATTCTTTAAAAAAAATTATTGTCTGCAGCAAGCAAAAATCGATCGATCTTTTGCGATGACACAACGACAACTGACGCAATTTCTTGAGTGTATGATAAAGTTGTTGATTTCGAAATCCCCTTTCTAAGGCAAAAGAGTGGAATGAGTGAGTAAGTGTCTTTGTATGTGTGTATGTGTAAGTGAGGATATTTTAAGATTTGTATTAGTGTGAGAGAGTAAATTTTCATTTCTATTTTTTTTAGCACAAATATGAAATAGAAATGTGTGAAATTTTGGCGTTTTTTTATAGCGTTTCATTATTTTGTATTTTTTTCTATTTTCTAGTTTGTTGTTGTTTTTGTTTTACTTTTTTTGTATTTTTTTCGATTTTTTCGCACTAGCTTTAGCTAAAAATTTCAGTTATTTTTAAATGTCCTTGAGCAGTGTGTAGCGCAGCAAGAAACAGCAACAGCATCAACTACAGCAGCAACAACAACTTTTCAAAAAAGAAACCACCAAATATTTAGAAAAGTTTTGTATTTGTTGTTGACGTTTTGTTTTAAGCATTAGTTTTGTTGTTAATGGATGATTTATTACAGAATTATGTGGATTTTTTTTTTTTTTTTGTTTTTGTTTGGTATAGAATTCCAAAAGAGCTTTTTCTTGAATATATAGTAAAAAGCTTTTATATTTATAATGCGTTTAAAACAGAAATCTTGAATGATCTTAATACTCTCCATTAAAAAAGTTTCTCTTCTTGTAATAAACATAACGAAATCGCGAAATTAAGCGTTCGTTCTACGAATTAGTTGTTATTACTAAAAAGCTTTTAATTTGTTTGTTTACTTCGAATTTCGTGAAATCTGAAATTCGAACTTCGAACAAAATCTTTTTAACATTATTATTATCAAAATTTTTTAAAAAATTTTTAATGTTCTAAAAATTTAGAAAAACTTAAAAAAATTTTGAATTTCAAAAATTCGAAAATTCGAAAAAATATTGAAATTTCAAAAAAAGATGTTCCGAATTGTTGAAAATATCAAAAATTAAGAAGAAAAAATCCATAAAATGGAATAAATTTTGAAAGATAATTCAAAATTATCAAAAATTCGCTAAAAATGTATAATGTTCGAAAAATTTTCAAAAATTTTGAATTTCGAAAATTTTGAAAATTGTTCCGAATTGTTGAAAATACCAAAAATTAAGAGGAAATAATCCAAAAGATGGAACAAATTTCGAAAGATAATTCATAATTATCAAAAATTCGATAAAAATGTATAATGTTCGAAAAATTTTGAAAAATTTCAAAATTTTTGAATTTCGAAAAAATTGTTGAAAATACCAAAATTAAAAAGAACAAATCTCAAATATAGAATAAATTTCTTAAAAATTTTGAAATTTCGAAAAATTGGAAAAATATTGAATATTTGAAAAATTTTCAGAATTTCATTATACAAAAGTTCGAAAATTCAATGAAATTAAATTCTAAGAAATTAAAAATATTAATCAAATAAATTTGAAAAAATTTTGAATTTTGAAAATTCGAAAAAAAATTGAATTTTGAATATTCGAAAAGTTTTCAAAATTTAATAAAAAAATCAAAAATATGAAAAAAATTCGATACAGTTCGAAAATTTCGATAATAAGACCGAAAATTCGAAGGGGTTTTGAAATTCTAATTAAACTAAATATTTTAAAAAATATTTTGAATTTTGAAAATTCGAAAAAAATTTTGAAAATTCAAAATTGTGAAATTTATTTATTATATTGTATTATATTGTTGAAAATATCAAAAATTAAGAAAAACAAAATGCGATAAATTTCGAAAATTCTAAAAACTTCTGAAATTTTGAAAAATCGATAAAATTATTGTTCGAAAATACAGTTTAAAAATTCAGATAATAAAATCGAAAATTCGAAAGGTTTTGAAATTTTAATTTAACTAAAAACTTTAAAAAAATATTTTGAATTTTGAAAATTCGAAAATAATATTGAAAATTCAAAATAAATTTTACAAATTGTTGAAAATACCAAAAATTAAGAAGAAAAATCGAAAAAATACGTTAAAGCTCGAAAATTCTAAAAAAATTTGAAAATTCGAAAAAAATTATTGAAAATATCAAAATAAGTTCAAAAATACAAAAAACAGTTCGAAAATTCGAATAATAAGTTCGAAAATACGAAATAAATTCGATATAGTTCGAAAATTCAAATAATAAGTTCGAAAATTCGAATAATAAGTTTGAAAATTCGAATAATAAGTTCGAAAATTCGAATAAGAAGTTCGAAAATTCGAATAAGAAGTTCGAAAATTCGAAAAAATTATTGAAAATATCAAAATAAGTTCGAAAATACGAAAAACGATACAGTTCGAAAATTCGAATAATAAGTTCGAAAATACGAAATAAATTTTGAAATTTCTAAAATTCGAAAAAATATTGAAAGTGAGCGAAATGCTTAGAAATGTCGAAAATTTCTAAATTAAAACGAAAAAATTTCAAAAAAATTTATGAAAAAGTTGAAAAAGTTTTGAAAAGTTTTCAAAAAAAAATCAAAATTTTAAAATTCAAAATAATCCAAACAGTTTTTATAAAGTATTTCATATTAAAATCATGATTTTTCCCAAATTTTCAAAAGTTCTTGTTATATATAAAAAAAATTTTGAAATATTTTTCAAAATTCTGAAACACTACTCTTTTTGGAAAAATAATTGAAGTAAAATTTCCAGTTTCTTTGTTATAATTATTGAAATTTAAATTAAAAAAATTAACACTTTAAACATTTTCTTTCGTTTAAATCAAAATTTCTTTTCACTTTTTGAAAGTTTTTTTAAGTTTTTCCTCTTAAATAATTCAAATTTTATTGAAAAGCTGTTAGTTTATCCGTTATCATCTAAAATCTTAAAAGTTTTTTTTTCTTTAAAATTTTTTCAATATTCTTGTTCTTGTATTAAAATTTGTAGATTTCATAATCTTTTAATTTTAATAAATATTTTTCTTTAAAAAAATATTTCAAAGTCTATTTATAAACATGATCATCGTTTATATTTTTTGTCTGGCAGTCTTTTTTTTTAGGTTATATGTGACAACCAAAAATATATGACACTTTTAAAAAAATATTATTCTTGTTTTTCATAAAATTGATCGATCGGTTGTGATTATATAAGATTTTTTTAAATTGTTCCTTATTTTTTTTATTTTTTAACAAATTTTATTATTTTCTTTATATTTTTATGAAAATTGTTCAAGATTTTTCAAAAATTTTCTTATTTTCATTTTCTTCAATTTGTTTACAAACACTTTCAAATTGTTACTTTTCTTTAAAATCGTTTTTTTTTTCTTTTGCTTGTTCTTGTATTTACTTTTTTATATATATTTTCAATTCACTTTCTTTACAATTTTGTAAAAAATTATATTGATGTTTTTTATTGTTTCTTTAGCTGTTTATTAACTTAAAACAAATTCCTTTTTTAAAATAGTTTTGTTTTAATTTGATTTCCAAATATATTTGTTTTAAAGAAAATTTTTATTCTTCTTACTTTTAATTACTCCCTAAAATATAGCGTTCTATCCTCAACGAAGAATTTTTTCAAACTGCTGATGTTTAAAATTTTGCTTCACCAATATCACTCGCTTTTCTTATAAAAACTCGGCAGAGTTATATGTTCACCAATACTAAGACAATAAATACCATACATGCACACATGCACACATACACCTCACACCATAAAAGTTTTTCCTGTTGGCCAAAAGCTTTTTTTGGCAACAACAACACTAAACCTGCAGGTTTTTCTCGATCACTAATTTTGAACCTACTCTTACACACACACACACTAATACACATAACAAGCCTTAAAATATGCGCAAATTTTATTACTTGCTCTCTTACTCTCTCTTGGCTGTTTTAAAATTGCTTAAGTGTTAGTGAGTAAATTGAAAAAATTATTAAAGGAAAAAACAACAATAACGATTTTTTTATAAAAAAAAATTATAAAAAAAAAGTTCTTTATTAATTCATTATTTTGGCTCGTAGTTAATCAAATATGTTCGTTCATTGTTTCCAACATCCGTTTTTGAGTTTTTTTTTTCTTTATAATTTTTCAATTTTATTTGAAAAAGCTTTAAAAAAACTCTTTATTATTTTTATTATATGTGTTGTTGTCATGTTTATTATTTTCAAAATCATCATCATGATCAACCCACCCACACCCACTCACTTTTAAAATTTTTTATCTTATTTTCTTGAAAAAAAATAAAAATTTCAAATAAAACAACATAAAAATTTTAAATAAATATTTTGTATATTAATTGAGGTTTTCATAACATTTTTAAAAATAAATTTTCTGTTTATTTTCACTTTTTTTGTTCTGCTTCTCTAACTTATAAAAGTTTATCTAATAATTTTTACAATTTTTCAAAAGAAAATCAATAAAAAAAAATTTTAAAATTTATTTGAAAAATTTTTTAAATAAATTGAAATTTTGTCATAATCTAATTGTAAATATTATTAATTATATAAAAATATATCGTATTATTTATTGATTGTTTTGAAAAATATTATAAAAATCTGTTTTTTTTTAAATTAAATTAGTCAATACTTTTTTTTATAAAATTTGTTTAAATTTGTTTCAAAATATAAACATAGTATATGTATGTACGTATATATTTAAAAAAAATATGATTTATTATAAATAAATTTTAGAATATTTATTAAAAATTTTTCAAAAAAACAAAAAAAACAATTTAATAAAAAATATTTTAAAATTTTACAAAAAATTAAAAGCAAGAAAGATTTTGAATCGAATAGATTCTGAAAATTTTAAAAATATTTTGAACTGAACTAGAACTGAACTAGGACTGAACTAGAACTAAACTAGAACTGAACTAGAACTGAACTAGAACTGAACTAGAACTGAACTAGAACTGAACTAGAACTGAACTAGAACTGAACTAGAACTGAACTAGAACTGAACTAGAACTGAACTAGAACTGAACTAGAACTGAACTAGAACTGAACTAGAACTGAACTAGAACTGAACTAGAACTGAACTAGAACTGAACTAGAACTGAACTAGAACTGAACTAGAACTGAACTAGAACTGAACTAGAACTGAACTAGAAACTGAACTAGAACTGAACTAGAACTGGAACTGAACTAGAACTGAACGAACTAGAACTGAACTAACTGACTAGAACTGAACTAGAACTGAACTAGAACTGAACTAGAACTGAACTAGAACTGAACTAGAACTGAACTAGAACTGAACTAGAACTGAACTAGAACTAACTGAACTGAAACTAGAACTGAACTAGAACTGAACTAGAACTGAACTAGAACTGAACTAGAACTGACTAGAACTGAACTAGAACTGAACTAGAACTGAACTAGAACTGAACTAGAACTGAACTAGAACTGAACTAGAACTGAACTAGAACTGAACTAGAACTGAAACTAGAACTGAACTAGAACTGAACTAGAACTGAACTAGAACTGAACTAGAACTGAACTAGAACTGAACTAGAACTGAACTAGAACTGAACTAGAACTGAACTAGAACTGAACTAGAACTGAACTAGAACTGAACTAGAACTGAACTAGAACTGAACTAGAACTGAACTAGAACTGAACTAGAACTGAACTAGAACTGAACTAGAACTGAACTAGAACTGAACTAGAACTGAACTAGAACTGAACTAGAACGGAACTAGAACTAGAACTGAACTAGAACTGAACTAGAACTGACTAGAACTGAACTGAACTGAACTAGAACTGAACTAGAACTGAACTAGAACTGAACTAGAACTGAACTAGAACTGAACTAGAACTGAACTAGAACTGAACTAGAACTGAACTAGAACTGAACTAGAACTGAACTAGAACTGAACTAGAACTGAACTAGAACTGAACTAGAACTGAACTAGAACTGAACTAGAACTGAACTAGAACTGAACTAGAACTGAACTAGAACTGAACTAGAACTGAACTAGAACTGAACTAGAACTGAACTAGAACTGAACTAGAACTGAACTAGAACTGAACTAGAACTGAACTAGAACTGAACTAGAACTGAACTAGAACTGAACTAGAACTGAACTAGAACTGAACTAGAACTGAACTAGAACTGAACTAGAACTGAACTAGAACTGAACTAGAACTGAACTAGAACTGAACTAGAACTGAACTAGAACTGAACTAGAACTGAACTAGAACTGAACTAGAACTGAACTAGAACTGAACTAGAACTGAAACTAGAACTGAACTAGAACTGAACTAGAACTGAACTAGAACTGAACTAGAACTGAACTAGAACTGAACTAGAACTGAACTAGAACTGAACTAGAACTGAACTAGAACTGAACTAGAACTGAACTAGAACTGAACTAGAACTGAACTAGAACTGAACTAGAACTGAACTAGAACTGAACTAGAACTGAACTAGAACTGAACTAGAACTGAACTAGAACTGAACTAGAACTGAACTAGAAACTGAACTAGAACTGAACTAGAACTGAACTAGAACTGAACTAGAACTGAACTAGAACTGAACTAGAACTGAACTAGAACTGAACTAGAACTGAACTAGAACTGAACTAGAACTGAACTAGAATTGAACTAGAAACTGAACTAGTACCGAACTAGAACCGAACTAAAACCGAACTAGAACTGATTTAGAACTGAACTAGAACTGAAATAGAACCGAACTAGAACCGAACTAGAACTGAACTAGAAACAAAACTGATTCAGAACTGAACTGCAACTGGAAGTTTGATAAGAGTTAAACATTTTTTGCAACATAAAACACAGTGTTGCGACACTGAATAGCGTTTTAAACTTTTTTGTATAAAATTGAATTTTAACACAAATTGTAAAATTTATTTTTATAATTCCATAGACCTAAACATTAGCTATTAGGAAAATATGAAATAAACTAAAAAGATTCATATGTATTTATTTGATATGACGTTAATTTTTAAAATTTGATATTGAATTCATTGTTAAAATTCCACCATTTTATTAACGTTTACATTAATTTTGGTTTTACTTATAAAAAGTTTAATACATTTCATTTCGAAATGTTTAAAAATAAATTTAAAAATTTCGTTAATTAAAAAATCGTAAAAAGAATATTTGACATGAATTTTTTAATGGGCTGTTTGAAAATTTATTATTTTGGCCACAAACAATAAATATAATAAACATTTACTTGTTCTGACTGATCATAATTTCAGAACAAAAAAAAAAGGTAACAATTACGTTAAATTTGGCCTTGAACTGGGGAAATGTACAAGTAAATTGGGTTAAAGAAATAAATAAATAAAAATAGAAAATTACACGTGTATAAATCATTTCTATAAGGAGTAAAAAAATTTAAATTTTAAAATTTCAAAATTTCTTTAAATATAAATAATGACAAAAAATATTTTAAACTTATATAAAAATGCAATGACATTTTCAAAAGAAAATATGGCACTTTGGACTTTTTCATATCAGAACAAAAATTGGTTGTAATTCTCTAAATTTCAAATTTATTTCTTAAAAAACTGATACTTTGTTTTAAAAATTGTTTATTATTGACATTAATTGGGTCACCTTTAAAAAAATTCCTTAAAACGTATTTTCACTTGGGAACAAACTAAAAAATATTTTCCCTTTAGAAAAACAAATATTGTTGTTTTTCATTTTTTTAAACTTTCAGGGTTATTTTGTTTTAAACAAAGAAAACTTCCTTAATTGATTGTTATTTAGTTTTTCATACTTTTAGTGTTTGCATTTTAAGATTTCACCCAAAAAATTCTTTCAACAAAGAAAGTAAAAGTCAACAAACAAATCTGTTTTCTTTTTTGGCAAAATTAGCTTTGTTGTTGGCAAAAAAATCAATCATGTAATTTTCCTATTTTTATAAATAAAACGTAATATTTGTTTTATTTAATTGTTCGATAATAGAGACCCGTGACCAAATAGTTAACAAAGACTTATTTCTGAATTGTTTTTGTTTTTAAAATTAAAATATTCTACATAACTTTCGCTTAATTTTAGTGCCAAATTTAAAAGAAAAAGTACCAAGAAACATCTGGTATTTAGTACTTTTTTACTAGAACAGAACTAGAACAGAACTAGAACAGAACTAGAACAGAACTAGAACAGAACTAGAACAGAACTAGAACAGAACTAGAACAGAACTAGAACAGAACTAGAACAGAACTAGAACAGAACTAGAACAGAACTAGAACAGAACTAGAACAGAACTAGAACAGAACTAGAACAGAACTAGAACAGAACTAGAACAGAACTAGAACAGAACTAGAACAGAACTAGAACAGAACTAGAACAGAGACTAGAAGAGAACTAGAAGAGAACTAGAACAGAACTAGAACAGAACTAGAACAGAACTAGAACAGAACTAGAACAGAACTAGAACAGAACTAGAACAGAACTAGAACAGAACTAGAACAGAACTAGAACAGAACTAGAACAGAACTAGAACAGAACTAGAACAGAACTAGAACAGAACTAGAACAGAACTAGAACAGAACTAGAACAGAACTAGAACAGAACTAGAACAGAACTAGAACAGAACTAGAACAGAACTAGAACAGAACTAGAACAGAACTAGAACAGAACTAGAACAGAACTAGAACAGAACTAGAACAGAACTAGAACAGAACTAGAACAGAACTAGAACAGAACTAGAACAGAACTAGAACAGAACTAGAACAGAACTAGAACAGAACTAGAACAGAACTAGAAACAGAACTAGAACAGAACTAGAACTAGAACTAGAACTAACTAGAACTAGAACTAGAACTGAACTAGAACTGAACTAGAACTGAACTAGAACTGAACTAGAACAGAACTAGAACAAAACTAGAACAAAACTAGAACAAAACTAGAACAAAACTAGAACAAAACTAGAACAGAACTAGAACAGAACTAGAACTGAACTAGAACTGAACTAGAACTGAACTAGAACTGAACTGGAACTGAACTAAAACTGAACTAGAACTGAACTAGAACTGAACTAGAACTGAACTAGAACTGACACTAGAACTGAACTAGAACTGAACTAGAACTGAACTAGAACTGAACTAGAACTGAACTAGAACAGAACTAGAACAGAACTAGAATAGAACTAGAACAGAACTAGAACTAGAACAGAACTAGAACAGAACTAGAACAGAACTAGGACAGAACTAGAACAGAACTAGAACAGAACTTGAACAGAACTAGAACAGAACTAGAACAGAACTAGAACAGAACTAGAACAGAACTAGAACAGAACTAGAACTAGAACAGAACTAGAACAGAACTAGAACAGAACTAGAACAGAACTAGAACAGAACTAGAACAGAACTAGAACAGAACTAGAACAGAACTAGAACAGAACTAGAACAGAACTAGAACAGAACTAGAACAGAAACTAGAACAGAACTAGAACAGAACTAGAACAGAACTAGAACAGAACTAGAACAGAACTAGAACAGAACTAGAAAGAACTAGAAAGAACTAGAACAGAACTAGAACAGAACTAGAACAGAACTAGAACAGAACTAGAACAGAACTAGAACAGAACTAGAACAGAACTAGAACAGAACTAGACAGAACTAGAAACTAGAACAGAACTAGAACAGAACTAGAACAGAACTAGAACAGAACTAGAACAGAACTAGAACAGAACTAGAACAGAACTAGAACAGAACTAGAACAGAACTAGAACAGAGCTAGAAGAGAACTAGAAGAGAACTAGAACAGAACTAGAACAGAACTAGAACAGAACTAGAACAGAACAGAACTAGAACAGAACTAGAACAGAACTAGAAATGAACTAGAACAGAACTAGAACAGAACTAGAACAGAACTAGAACAGAACTAGAACAGAACTAGAACAGAACTAGAACAGAACTAGAACAGAACTAGAACAGAACTAGAACAGAACTAGAACAGAACTAGAACAGAACTAGAACAGAACTAGAACAGAACTAGAACAGAACTAGAACAGAACTAGAACAGAACTAGAACAGAACTAGAACAGAACAGAACAGAACTAGAACAGAACTAGAACAGAACTAGAACAGAACTAGAACTGAACTAGAACTGAACTAGAACTGAACTAGAACTGAACTAGAACTGAACTAGAACTGAACTGGAACTGAACTAAAACTGAACTAGAACTGAACTAGAACAGAACTAGAACAAAACTAGAACAAAACTAGAACAGAACTAGAACAGAACTAGAACTGAACTAGAACTGAACTAGAAACTGAACTAGAATGAACTGGAACTGAACTAAAACTGAACTAGAACTGAACTAGAACTGAACTAGAACTGAACTAGAACTGAACTAGAACTGAACTAGAACTGAACTAGAACAGAAAGACAGAACTAGAATAGAACTAGAACAGAACTAGAACTAGAACAGAACTAGAACAGAACTAGAACAGAACTAGAACAGAACTAGAACAGAACTAGAACAGAACTGAACAGAACTAGAACAGAACTAGAAAGAACTAGAACAGAACTAGAACAGAACTAGAACAGAACTAGAACAGAACTAGAACAGAACTAGAACAGAACTAGAACAGAACTAGAACAGAACTAGAACAGAACTAGAACAGAACTAGAACAGAACTAGAACAGAACTAGAACAGAACTAGACAGAACTAGAACAGAACTAGAACAGAACTAGAACAGAACTAGAACAGAACTAGAACAGAACTAGAACAGAACTAGAACAGAACTAGAACAGAACTAGAACAGAACTAGAACAGAACTAGAACAGAACTAGAACAGAACTAGAACAGAACTAGAACAGAACTAGAACAGAACTAGAACAGAACTAGAACAGAACTAGAACAGAACTAGAACAGAACTAGAACAGAACTAGAAAAGAACTAGAACTAGAACAGAACTAGAACAGAACTAGAACAGAACTAGAACAGAACTAGAACAGAACTAGAACAGAACTAGAACAGAACTAGAACAGAACTAGAACAGAACTAGAACAGAACAGAACTAGAACAGAACTAGAACAGAACTAGAACAGAACTAGAACAGAACTAAAACAGAACTAGAACTGAACTAAAACTAAACTAGAACTGAACTAGAACTGAACTAGAACTGAACTAGAAATAGAACTAGAAATCGAACTAGAACTGAACTAAAACTGAACTGAACTAGAACTGAACTAGAACTAAACTTGAACTTAACTTGAACTGAACTAGAACTGAACTAGAACTGAAACTAGAACTGAACTAGAACTGAACTAGAACTAGAACTAGAACTAGAACTGAACTAGAACTAGAACTAGAACTAGAACTGAACTAGAACTGAACTAGAACTGAACTAGAACTAGAAATGAACTAGAACTGAAATAGAGCTGAACTAGAACATTTTTACATTTTAAAAAAATGGTCAAAATTTAAAGTCATGTAAAAAATAATTATATTAAGCGTTTTAGTTGATCTCTTATATTTCTAAAAGCTTACGTTTAGATCTATCAAATAACGAAAAGTAAAATTACGTTTTCGTTTTATAAAAATTGTACAGAAGATTTTTTAAAAAACATATTTCTTTACAAAATATTTATTTTTTAGGAAAATTATTAAAATTACTTCTACTTAATATAATGTCCAATGAATTAATACCTATTTCTTTTGCAGGCTTACTTTTTTCTAAAAAAAGTAAAATTTTCTATGTTAACAAATAAAGTAAGTACTTAACATCTTTTCATTATACTGGCATAATACATACTGGTTTTTTTACATTGTATTAAAATATCTAAATAATATAAGAAATTATATAAAAAAAATCCCATTTATATGTTTAAGATTATTTTTTTTAATTTTTTATCATTATTTTTCCAAACAACTAAAACTCTAATTAAACTAACAAAATCTCTACAAATACCTTTTCAATCTACTTAAAAATATAATGAAACAGTTTCTTGTTGAAAACAACAAAAGCAGCTTAAAATAACTATACATTTTAAGCTTTAGAGCTTAAATTTATAATCTTCTGCTAAAGACTAAGAAAATTATATGACGTCAATTAATTTTAAATCTTTTTCTTTTTCAAAGTATATTTCCTTTACATTGTTCTTTATAACGTCATTGTTATAGCAAAATTTTGTTTAAATTAAAAATTTCTTCTTCAATTTATATATTTTTTCCTTAAATTCCACACGAAGAAAATATTGCCAATATTAATTACCTACAACTAACTAAAAACATAAGAAAATATTTTGTTTTTTTTTTTTTTTTTTCTTCTGCTACCACTGCTTATGTGGGTTGTATTGTTTATAAACAAATTCTTTTAAGAAACAGAGAAACAAATTTGTTTAGTTTAAAATAAAACTAAACAAAAATACTTTTTTTATAACATATTTTCCAGGAAATCAAATAAAACCGTAAAATTATGTAAATAAATGTAGAGGAAAAAAATATTTAAAATAAATAAAAAGGGGTCACAATTTAAGGCCCACAACTAAAACACAAATTTAGTGTAATAAATTGTAACATGAGAGATATTTTCAATAAGGAAATAAATAAAAAATATTTGAACTTATTTATAATACAAAGAAAAATACACCATTTCCCCACATAAAAAATATACTAAGATTACGGTTTCTTAACCAGAACCATAACAGAACTAGAACAGAAGTAGAAATGAACTAGGGCAGAACTAGAACAGAACTAGAACAGAATTAGAACAGAACTAGAACAGAAGTAGAACAGAACTAGAACAGAACTAGAACAAAACTAGAACAGAACTAGAAACAGAACTAGAACAAAATACTAGAACAGAACTAGAACAGAACTAGAACAGAACTAGAACAGAACTAGAACAGAACTAGAACAGACTAGACAGAACTAGAACAGAACTAGAACAGAACTAGAACAGAACTAGAACAGAACTAGAACAGAACTAGAACAGAACTTAGAAACAGAACTAGAACAGAACTAGAACAGAACTAGAACAGAACTAGAACAGACTAGAACAGAACTAGAACAGAACTAGAACAGACCTAGAACAGAACTAGAACAGAACTAGAACAGAACTAGAACAGAACTAGAACAGAACTAGAACAGAACTAGAACAGAACTAGAACAGAACTAGAACAGACGAACAGAACTAGAACAGAACTAGAACAGACAGAACTAGAACAGAACTAGAACAGAACCTAGAACAGAACAGAACTAGAAACAGAACTAGAAACAGAACTAGAACAGAACTAGAACAGAAACTAGAACAGAACTAGAACAGAACTAGAACAGAACTAGAACATGAACTAGAACAGACTAGAACAGAACTAGAACAGAACTAGAACGGAACTAGAACAGAACTAGACAGAACTAGAACAGAACTAGAACTGAACTAGAACAGAACTAGAACAGAACTAGAACAGAACTAGAACAGAACTAGAACAGAACTAGAACAAAACTAGAACAGAACTAGAACAGAACCTAGAACAAAACTAGAACAGAACTAGAACAGAACTAGAACAGAACTAGAACAGAACTAGAACAGAACTAGAACAGAACTAGAACAGAACTAGAACAGAACTAGAACAGAACTAGAACAGAACTAGAACAGAACTAGAACAGAACTAGAACAGAACTAGAACAGAACTAGAACAGAACAAGTAAGAAAGTATAGTCGGGCGTGGCCGACCATATGATACCCTACACCAGTTATGAATATTAAATGTGATTTATTTTCATAATATCGCATTTATCTTCAATATTCCCTTGTTCCGATACATTTAAGCAATTTATGGATGAAAAACTAATTTTCTGAAAGAGGCTTTATATGGGGGCTAGGGGCAAATATGGACCAAGCCCGATAAAATTTTGTGAATATATTTATATTTACATAATATTTTATTGTGCTGAATTTCATCGCGATATTTGTGTTTATAAGTTAATTTGGGACATTCAAGTAATTTTCTGAAGGGGACTTTGTATGGGAGCTAGGGTCAAATGGGGCCCGATCTTTATGAAATTTGGCAGGGTTATCAAGACTTCTATAAATCTTAGTTATGCCGTATTTTATCGATATATCTGTAAATTTAACATAATTATGAGCTCAGAAGCCCTTTTCGGGGGGTTCTGTTCTATGGGGGCTAGGTGAAATAATGGACCGATTTTAACCATTTTCAATAGGCTTCGTCCTTGGGTCAAATAAAACATGCGTGCCAAATTTCATCCAATTATCTTGAAAATTGCGACCTGTAGCTTGCGCACAAGGTTTACATGGACAGCCAGCCAGCCAGCCAGCCAGCCAGACGGACGGACGGACGGACGGACGGACATAGCTTAATCGACTCAGAAAACGATTCTAAGCCGATTGGTATACTTAAGGTGGGTCTAGGACGAATATTTTTATATGTTACAAACATCAGCACAAATCCAATATACCCTCCCCACTAAAGTGGTGTAGGGTATAACTAGAACAGAACTAGAACAGAACTAGAACAGAACTAGAACAGAACTAGAACAGAACTAGAACAGAACTAGAACAGAACTAGAACAGAACTAGAACAGAACTAGAACAGAACTAGAACAGAACTAGAACAGAACTAGAACAGAACTAGAACAGAACAGAACTAGAACAGAACTAGAACAGAACTAGAACAGAACAGAACTAGAACAGAACTAGAACAGAACTAGAACAGAACTAGAACAGAACTAGAACAGAACTAGAACAGAACTAGAACAGAACTAGAACAGAACTAGAACAGAACTAGAACGGAACTAGAACAGAACTAGAACAGAACTAGAACAGAACTAGAACTGAACTAGAACAGAACTAGAACAGAACTAGAACAGAACTAGAACAGAACTAGAACAGAACTAGAACAGAACTAGAACAGAACTAGAACAGAACTGGAACAGAACTAGAACAGAACTAGAACAGAACTAGAACAGAACTAGAACAGAACTAGAACAGAACTAGAACAGAACTAGAACAGAACTAGAACTAGAACAGAACTAGAACAGAACTAGAACAGAACTAGAACAGAACTAGAACTGAACTAGAACTGAACTAGAACTGAACTAGAACTGAACTAGAACTGAACTAGAACTGAAGTAGAACTGAATAGAACTGAACTAGAACTGAACTAGAACTGAACTAGAACTGAACTAGAACTGAACTAGAACTGAACTGAACTAGAACTGAACTAGAAGTGGACTAGAACTAGATTTTAAAATTTAACTTTTTGCTGTTAATATTCTCTAGGCTTAACTCTTCTAGAAAAATTTAAGTTATAAACATATTAATAAAGTAATAGTTTGAAACTTCCTGATCACAAGAAAACTATTTATCATCTGTAGGAAAAGCATTTAAAATTGCTGTTGGAAATCATGTTTTAAAGGGAACTCACAAAAAAACAATATTTTCCATGTCTAGCTAATCTATAATTTGTGTGTATGAAAAAAGCACCAGAAAATATCCAACTAATTATTAGCAACAACAATTTGTTGTTTATCTTAAATTAAACTAAAGAAAACAACAGACACACACTCTACAAACATTAAGGAAACAGCTGGACTTGTTTAGGAATTATATAAATTATTTTATCTACAAATTAAAAAAAAAAAACAGCAACAGCAAGTATCATCTCATCTATGAGTCATTGTACTCCGATGAGAAACAGGAAGGTCAAATGTACGCTGCAAAATAAATCGTTTTAAGTACAAACGAAACGAAAAAAAAAATAGGTTGAAGGGCGAACATTTGAAATACTTTTTTAACAAAGACCTTGAAAACAAAAAATAAACATAGGAAGACCGAAGAAAATAACATAATTTTCTTAATAGGAATTGTTTGTGTTATGTTATACATTAAATAATTATATTTAATTTTTTTTAAATTTTGATATTTTTTTTAATTTCAATGAATTTTAATTGTAGGCTGTTTTAGCTGAATAATTTTTCTTTATTTAAATTTTATTCATAATTGAAATGACGTGGTTTAATTTTGTGGTTTTTTCCTTGTAATTTTTAGCACATGCCTTTTAATCAACACCTGTAAATGATGCCAAAACCATTCATTTTACATTAGGGAATAAGATAAAAGAGGCAAAAATTCATGTATTCTTGTGTGTTATTAATTTTAGCACCAAAATACAAACTCATTTATGGCAATGACAAGAAACTAAGAAGTAGAAATTATTATCAAAATCATCTTAATGGAATTTTTAATGACGTATGAAAGAAAAATTAACTAAAAAACAAACTAGAACCGAACTAGAACTGAACTAGAACTGAACTAGAACTGAACTAGAATGAACTAGAACTGAACTAGAACTGAACTAGAACTGAACTGAACTAGAACTGAACTAGAACTGAACTAGAACTGAACTAGAACTGAACTAGAACTGAACTAGAACTGAACTAGAACTGAACTAGAACTGAACTAGAACTGAACTAGAACTGAACTAGAACTGAACTAGAACTGAACTAGAACTGAACTAGAACTGAACTAGAACTGAACTAGAACTGAACTAGAACTGAACTAGAACTGAACTAGAACTGAACTAGAACTGAACTAGAACTGAACTAGAACTGAACTAGAACTGAACTAGAACTGAACTAGAACTGAACTAGAACTGAACTAGAACTGAACTAGAACTGAACTAGAACTGAACTAGAACTGAACTAGAACTGAACTAGAACTGAACTAGAACTGAACTAGAACTGAACTAGAACTGAACTAGAACTGAACTAGAACTGAACTAGAACTGAACTAGAACTGAACTAGAACTGAACTAGAACTGAACTAGAACTGAACTAGAACTGAACTAGAACTGAACTAGAACTGAACTAGAACTGAACTAGAACTGAACTAGAATAGAACTGAACTAGAACTAGAACTGAACTAGAACTGAACTAGAACTGAACTAGAACTGAACTAGAACTGAACTAGAACTGAACTAGAACTGAACTAGAACTGAACTAGAACTGAACTAGAACTGAACTAGAACTGAACTAGAACTGAACTAGAACTGAACTAGAACTGAACTAGAACTGAACTAGAACTGAACTAGAACTGAACTAGAACTGAACTAGAACTGAACTAGAACTGAACTAGAACTGAACTAGAACTGAACTAGAACTGAACTAGAACTGAACTAGAACTGAACTAGAACTGAACTAGAACTGAACTAGAACTGAACTAGAACTGAACTAGAACTGAACTAGAACTGAACTAGAACTGAACTAGAACTGAACTAGAACTGAACTAGAACTGAACTAGAACTGAACTAGAACTGAACTAGAACTGAACTAGAACTGAACTAGAACTGAACTAGAACTGAACTAGAACTGAAACTAGAACTGAACTAGAACTGAACTAGAACTGAACTAGAACTGAACTAGAAACTGAACTAGAACTGAACTAGAACTGAACTAGAACTGAACTAGAACTGAACTAGAACTGAACTAGAACTGAACTAGAACTGAACTAGAACTGAACTAAAACTGAACTAGAACTGAACTAGAACTGAACTAGAACTGAACTAGAACTGAACTAGAACTGAACTAGAACTGAACTAGAACTGAACTAAACTGAACCTAACTGAACTAGAACTGAACTAGAACTGAACTAAGAACTGAAAACTAGAAACTGAACTAGAACTGAACTAGAACTGAACTATAACTGAACTAGAACTGAACTAGAACTGAACTAGAACTCAACTAGAACTCAACTAGAACTCACTAGAACTGAACTAGAACTGAACTAGAACTCAACTAGAACTCAACAGAACTGAACTAGAACTGAACTAGAAACTGAACTAACTCAACTAGAACTCAACTAGAACTGAACTAGAACTGAACTAGAAAGACTAGAACTAACAGAACTGAACTGAACTAGAACTGAACTAGAACTGAACTAGAACTGAACTAGAACTGAACTAGAACTGAACTAGAACTGAACTAGAACTGAACTAGAACTGAACTAGAACTGAACTAGAACTGAACTAGAATTGAACTAGAACTAAACTAGAACTAGACTAGAACTGAACTAGAACTGAACTAGAATTGAACTAGAACTAAACTAGAACTAGACTAAAACTGAATTCGAGGTATTAAAAATTCAGAAAATATATTTCAAATACTTATCAGTATGATCTTGAAACAGTTACTAATTTAACCACAAGGCAACATTGCACATATAAATATTTAAAATAAATATTCAAATAAAACAAATACACACAAAAGAAGTTCAAGTTTAATATCTCTCATAAAAATGTAAACAAGTAAAAAAGCACAAGAAATTTAAATATTTATTTCTTTTTAAATAAATTTTTGATTGTTTCAATTACATATTGTGTGGTTTTCTTGTAAAAAATAATTTCTATTATTTAGTTTTAAAAATCATCGTGATGAATTTTCAATATCAAAAGAAAAAAATAAAAAGAATGCAGAAGTGAAACTAAGGAAAATGAGAATCAGAAACAGAATCACTACCATACAATACCTGACAATGATTCATTTAATTTCGTTTCATTCTTTTGTTTTCATTTGATGTTAATTCGTAATGATCATGATAATCATTTACAAGAACTTGTTGTTTTCTTTAACATTTTTGTATAAGTACTTGTTGTTAGAGGTTCAATGGAGGTGTTTTGTTTTTTTCTACTTTACAATGATGCATTTTATTCATGATCATTTGTTTTGTATTATTATTTTTTTCTTTTTAATTTAATATTGAAATTTTGCATATGAAAATACTTAAAGTATGTGAGAGATAATAATTTTATTAATATATTTGAACATATTTTAGTTTAAAAATAAATTTTTTATTAAATAAATATATTTTTCGCGGTTTTGTTTTTGCATTTAAGCAAAATAGGTGGTGGTGTGTTAAATTAGAAATGTTGTGTAAATTTTGCATAGCTGCAATAGACAATTTAGACGTAAATAATAAAAGAACACAAAATTGTACAATTTTTCATATACGTACTTGACTGTAAGATTTTACTATACAAAGCCCACTGTTCCTAAATTTTAAATTTAACTTTTCAAAAGCATAACAATTTCTCAATGGTGTGTACCATGTTTTATACAAATTTACATTTGGTATTTATAAACTATGAATTTCTCAATCATTCATTCGCCCAGTGTGGCGTATGATTAATCTTAATTGGGATATCAAAAAATATTTTCATACATTTTATTATAACTTTGGCAATTTTTTATAGATTTAACTATTTCTGTTCTAGTTCAGCTCTAGTTCAGTTCTAGTTCAGTTCTAGTTCAGTTCTAGTTCAGTTCTAGTTCAGTTCTAGTCAGTTCTAGTTCAGTTCTAGTTCAGTTCTAGTTCAGTTCTAGTTCAGTTCTAGTTCACTTCTAGTTCAGTTCTAGTTCAGTTCTAGTTCAGTTCTAGTTCAGTTCTAGTTCAGTTCTAGTTCAGTTCTAGTTCAGTTCTAGTTCAGTTCCTAGTTCAGTTCTAGTTCAGTCTAGTTCAGTTCTAGTTCAGTTCTAGTTCAGTTCTAGTTCAGTTCTAGTTCAGTTCTAGTTCAGTTCTAGTTCAGTTCTAGTTCAGTTCTAGTTCAGTTCTAGTTCAGTTCTAGTTCAGTTCTAGTTCATTCTAGTTCAGTTCTAGTCAGTTCTAGTTCAGTTCTAGTTCAGTTCTAGTTCAGTTCTAGTTCAGTTCTAGTTCAGTTCTAGTTCAGTTCTAGTTCAGTTCTAGTTCAGTTCTAGTTCAGTTCTCTAGTTCAGTTCTAGTTCAGTTCTAGTTCAGTTCTAGTTCAGTTCTAGTTCAGTTCTAGTTCAGTTCTAGTTCAGTTCTAGTTCAGTTCTAGTTCAGTTCTAGTCGTTCTAGTTCAGTTCTAGTTCAGTTCTAGTTCAGTTCTAGTTCAGTTCTAGTTCAGTTTCTAGTTCTTCAGTTCTAGTTCAGTTCTAGTTCATAGTTCAGTTCTAGTTCAGTTCTAGTTCAGTTCTAGTCAGTTCTAGTTCAGTTCTAGTTCAGTTCTAGTTCAGTTCTAGTTCAGTTCTAGTTCAGTTGCTAGTTCAGTTCTAGTTCAGTTCTAGTTCAGTCTAGTTCAGTTCTAGTTCAGTTCTAGTTCAGTTCTAGTTCAGTTCTAGTCAGTTCTAGTAGTAGTCAGTTCTAGTTCAGTTCTAGTTCAGTTCTAGTTCAGTTCTAGTTCAGTTCTAGTTCAGTTCTAGTTCAGTTCTAGTTCAGTTCTAGTTCAGTTCTAGTTCAGTTCTAGTTCAGTTCTAGTTCAGTCTAGTTCAGTTCTAGTTCAGTTCTAGTTCAGTTCTAGTTCAGTTCTAGTTCAGTTCTAGTTCAGTTCTAGTTCAGTTCTAGTTCAGTTCTAGTTCAGTTCTAGTTTCAGTTCTAGTTCAGTTCTAGTTCAGTTCTAGTTCAGTTCTAGTTCAGTTCTAGTTCAGTTCTAGTTCAGTTCTAGTTCAGTTCTAGTTCAGTTCTAGTTCTGTTTCTAGTTCAGTTCTAGTTCTGTTCTAGTTCAGTTCTAGTTCAGTTCTAGTTCAGTTCTAGTTAGTTCAGTAGTTCTAGTTCAGTTCTAAGTTCAGTTCTAGTTCAGTTCTAGTTCAGTTCTAGTTCAGTTCTAGTTCAGTTCAGTTCAGTTCTAGTTCAGTTCTAGTTCAGTTCTAGTTCAGTTCTAGTTCAGTTCTAGTTCAGTTCTAGTTCAGTTCTAGTTCAGTTCTAGTTCAGTTCTAGTTCAGTTCTAGTTCAGTTCTATTTCAATTCTAGTTCGATTCCAATTTATTTCTTAGTAGTTTACAGCAGTTACCGACGAATTTAAATTTTTTAAGAATTTATTTTTTTAACCACTTGTATACTAAAAATTGTTTATTATAAACAACAATAAAACCTCACCAATTAAACTCCTGTTTAATAAGTATTATTTATCTCAATTTTTTTCCAAACGGAAAATACAATAGAAATTTCCTTAAAAGCGGAAGAAGGAAATGTATCTGTTACAGAGCGTCAGCAAACAACTTCCTCGTTGACGTCTTAACAAATGGAACGCAAAAAAATAGAAATTTTCTTTAACGAGAAGCTTAATGCTACTTCTATGAAAAGGAAAACAGAAATAATATAAATTTAAGAAAAAATCAACAACTAAACAATAACAAAAAGATTTAAATTAAGTGTTGAAGTATTTAGTGGAAGAATAACACAAAAAATCTAAGACTCACATACATAAACAGCCTATTAAGCATAAGACAACAGCATTTAATCAAATTCGTATATGTATATAAATACGCACATATTTAAACATAAGTATATATGTATATCAATGTTATAATTCTATATATGTATGTATATACATACATATATATTTTTGTTTCATTATATACGTATATTTGCTTAATCAAGCAAATTGTCATAATATTTAAATTTTTGTTCAATGCGTTTAAGAACACATTGATTGAATATTAAGAAAAGCCAACAAATATTTAAATAATGAAAAATAAAATCGACTTAATATTATTAAAAACATACATATGTATGTACATACATATATATGTACATACATTATTATACATGTATGTATATGTATGTCTGTTTGTCGGTTTTCATTTCATTGCTATTATTATTATTTTTTTTTTTTTTTGTTTTTTCATTATTATTTTAGTTGTTAGTGTTGTTGCTATTTTAATATGTCATACACCGTTCAAAGCAATTAATTTTCAAGTTCATTTACGTAGAAAATGCCCAAACACATTCGCACGTATTCGTACTTATTCCAATATACATATATGTATATGTGAGAGAACACATACACACATCTAACAAATATATACTCGTACTCACGCATAATAAATGATCATGAATACTAAATACAACTTATTACTGTGTTAAAATACATTTACTTATGACTTTTGTCTGTATGTCAACATATACACAAATATGTACATGGGTGTGAGTGTGCGTTTGTTTTATACATACATAGAAAAATGTGTGTATCAGAGTGTATATGTACTTAACATTAAACAAATACCTACACACAATTAATAAGGTGAAAAAGAAAGCATCTCAATAGCGTACAGTGGATGAAAATTTTAAAATTTCTACAAAATATCATTAGTAATAGAAAATTGTTATAATCTACTCCAATTCAATTGTAGCCCTTACGTCTGCTTCAGTTCCAATTAATCTCTAGAGCAGTTCAAGTCTTCTTCATCGCTTCTATATCAGTTTTCACTTTAGCACTTCAACTCGAGTTCGGTTTATGATCTGTAACAAACAAGTTGTCGGTTATAGTACAGTTCAAGATCAGTTGCAATTCAATCCGAGATCTGTCCTATTATAATACTGTTCTAGTTCTGTTCTAGTTCTGTTCTAGTTCTGTTCTAGTTCTGTTCTAGTTCTGTTCTAGTTCTGTTCTAGTTCTGTTCTAGTTCTTTCTAGTTCTGTTAGTTCTAGTTTTCTGTTCTAGTTCTGTTCTAGTTCGTTAGTTCTGTTCTAGTTCTGTTCTAGTTCTGTTCTAGCTGTCTAGTTCTGTTCTAGTTCTGTTCTAGTTCTGTTCTAGTTCTGTTCTAGTTCTTTCTAGTTCTGTTCTAGTTCTGTTCTAGTTCTGTTCTAGTTCTGTTCTAGTTATGTTCTAGTTGTTCTAGTTCTGTTCTAGTTCTGTTCTAGTTCTGTTCTCTGTTCTAGTTTGTTCTAGTTGTTCTAGTTCTGTTCTAGTTCTGTTCTAGTTCTGTTCTAGTTCTGTTCTAGTTCTGTTCTAGTTCTGTTCTAGTTCTGTTCTAGTTCTGTTCTATTTCTGTTCTAGTTCTGTTCTAGTTCTGTTCTAGTTCTGTTCTAGTTCGTTTCGTTCTGTTCTAGTTCTGTTTTAGTTCTGTTCTAGTTCTGTTCTAGTTCTGTTCTAGTTCTGTTTAGTTCTGTTCAGTTCTGTTCTAGTTCTGTTCTAGTTCTGTTCTAGTTCTGTTCTAGTTCTGTTCTAGTTCTGTTCTAGTTCTGTTCTAGTTCTGTTCTAGTTCTGTTCTAGTTCTGTTCTAGTTCTGTTCTAGTTCTGTTCTAGTTCTGTTCTAGTTCTGTTCTATTTCTGTTCTAGTTCTGTTCTAGTTCTGTTCTATTTCTGTTCTAGTTCTGTTCTAGTTCTGTTCTAGTTCTGTCTATGTTTCTAGTTCTGTTCTAGTTCTGTTCTAGTTCTGTTCTAGTTCTGTTCTAGTTCGTT
The DNA here is from genome assembly GCF_015586225.1 of Lucilia sericata. Classification (NCBI taxonomy): domain Eukaryota; kingdom Metazoa; phylum Arthropoda; class Insecta; order Diptera; family Calliphoridae; genus Lucilia; species Lucilia sericata. The sequence goes on along the minus strand of NW_023995560.1, from coordinate 51,422 downwards.
TCTAGTTCTGTTCTAGTTCTGTTCTAGTTCTGTTCTAGTTCTGTTCTAGTTCTGTTCTAGTTCTGTTCTAGTTCTGTTCTAGTTCTGTTCTAGTTCTGTTCTAGTTCTGTTCTAGTTCTGTTCTAGTTCTGTTCTAGTTCTGTTCTAGTTCTGTTCTAGTTCTGTTCTAGTTCTGTTCTAGTTCTGTTCTAGTTCTGTTCTAGTCTGTTCTAGTTCTTAGTTCTGTTCTAGTTCTGTTCTAGTTCTGTTCTAGTTCTGTTCTAGTTCTGTTTCTAGTTCTGTTCTAGTTCGTTCTAGTTCTGTTCTAGTTGTCTAGTTCTGTTCGAGTTCTGTTTAAGTTCTGTTCTAGTTCTGGTTCTAGTTCTATTCTAGTTCTGTTCTAGTTCTGTTCTAGTTCTGTTCTAGTTCTGTTCTAGTTCTGTTCTAGTTCTGTTCTAGTTCTTTCTAGTTCTGTTCTAGTTCTGTTCTAGTGCTGTTCTAGTTCTGTGCTAGTTCTGTTCTAGTTCTGTTCTAGTTCGTTCTAATTCTGTTCTAATTCTGTTTTAGTTCTTTTTTAGTTCTGTTCTGGTTATTTTCTACCTTTGTTCGTGTTGTGATCTAGTTGTTGTTTACTACTGTTCTAGTCATATTGTAGCTGTGTCCTGCAGTTCAAATTAATATTATTCATACTTCATGTAGGAACATAAGTTGAGTTTTGTTTTTGTTTAGCCACTTCTGTAACTCACGTCCACTGTAAGTTATTGATATATTTTCTTTTTATTTGACTTGTTGTTCTGTTTTTCTTTGCGTCTCATTTCAGTTTTTCTTCATTTCCAAAACCCACCAAATTTTTTTTTAAAATTAAAAAAAAAAAAACATTTAAACATAATATTAAAGCAATTTTTTGTTGGCAAAAATAAATTCAATAATACAACAGTTTTTTACTTTAATCTATAAAAAAATAAGCTTTTAAGTTATTTTCAGTGTTTTTCTTTTACATAAGCAAATATACACTTACTCGTAGCAGCGGCAGTAGCAACAACAATAAGAACAGCATGTGGAGGCAAAAAGGAAAACAAACGTAAATATGTAAATATGAGTGTGTGTTGCTTATGTGATAACAGGAAAAATATAAGGAAAAGAAGCTTTATGAGAGAAAGAAAATCATATTTAAATACACTCACATCATAATCGTCATTATCATGTCTATCATCGTCATTAACCATGGAATGAATGAGTGAGAAAGTGTGAGAATAGCATTGAATAAATACCGTGTCAGTTTAAGCAAATATACTAGCATATGTGGAATACATACACTCAGAGAAAAATGTGCTTGCAGTTCTTTATAAACAATCATTATTACATGATTTGCAAGAATTCCAACAATGTTATGATATAGTTATAGGCTTCATAGTGTGCGCAACTCAATATATTATTACCTATTTCAACCATCAATTTATTATTTTTTCTTTGAGTGTAAAATAAATAAACAAATATTCACATTTCATTGTGGGCACATAATAGAAGTAACTATGTAAAAATTTTAAACTACTGAAAAGATTATTATACAACTTGGAATATCAAATATTAAAGAAAGAGTTAAAATCACTGAAAAACACTGAAATCTTAGAATTAGCTACTACATACTACTTTGTAATGTTCACTAATTTTCGCTTTTTTTAACCACTGTCTGTTTATTAGTTATCAGATACATTTATGTGTTAATTTTTCTTTATGTTTATTAAAGATTTTTTATACATTTCTTTTAATCTCTCACACAAATTTGTATTATTTTTTTGTATGAATTTTGTTTTCTTTTTATATCAATCTGTATGTATTTTTTTTTTAATTTTCTTCATTATGTCTATGAATATGAAAATATCTTGTCTTTTTTTATTTATACAGTTTTATTTTATTTGTTTAGTTTATGACGAAGGTGATTTTCTTGGTTTATTTTTTGGTCTGTTTTCAAACAAAAATATTTTATTAAATAATTTTAATTAACTAGACAGAAAATTGGAAAAAATATGGATCATAAAATAGTTATGAAAACATTTTGTAGCTTTTTATCACACCCAGGCCCACTGAGTTCTAATTTAACTTCTGCTTTAAGTATATCTTAAAAGCACTATTCTCACTCTATTTATGTAGCAAATTTTATAAAAATCGATTATGTAGTGGGGATTTTACTGTTAAAAAACGTTTATTTTTGTGAGGCTCATCATACATGGCGTATGATTGATATTAATTTTATAAAGTTTCATGAAATTTTAAACCAAAAATTGTAAAATCGCAAAAATCAGTTCTAGTTCAGTCTAGTTCAGTTCTAGTTCAGTTCTAGTTCAGTTCCAGTTCAGTTCTAGTTCAGTTCTAGTTCAGTTCTAGTTCAGTTCTAGTTCAGTTATAGTCAGTTCTAGTTCAGTTCTAGTTCAGTTCTAGTTCAGTTCTAGTCAGTTCTAGTTCAGTTCTAGTTCAGTTCTAGTTCAGTTCTAGTCAGTTCTAGTTCAGTTCTAGTTCAGTTCTAGTTCAGTTCTTAGTTCAGTTCTAGTTCAGTTCTAGTTCAGTTCTAGTTCAGTTCTAGTTCAGTTCTAGTTCAGTTCTAGTTCAGTTTCTAGTTCAGTTCCTAGTTCAGTTCTAGTTCAGTTCCTAGTTCAGTTCTAGTTCAGTTCTAGTTCAGTTCTAGTTCAGTTCTAGTTCAGTTCTAGTTCAGTTCTATTCAGTTCTAGTTAGTTCTAGTCTCAGTTCTAGTTCAGTTCGAGTTCAGTTCTAGTTCAGTTCTAGTTCTAGTTCAGTTTCTAGTTCAGTTCTAGTTCAGTTCTAGTTTCAGTTCCTAGTTCAGTTCTAGTTCATTTCTAGTTCAGTTCTAGTTCAGTTTAGTTCAGTTCTAGTTCAGTTCTAGTTCAGTTCTAGTTCAGTTCTTCGTTCTAGTTCAGTTCTAGTTCAGTTCTAGTTCAGTTCTAGTTCAGTTCTAGTTCAGTTCTAGTTCAGTTCTAGTTCAGTTCTAGTTCAGTTCTAGTTCAGTTCTAGTTCAGTTCTAGTTCAGTTCTAGTTCAGTTCTAGTTCAGTTCTAGTTCAGTAGTTCTTCTAGTTCTATGTCAGTTCATCTAGTCAGTTCTAGTTCAGTTCTAGTTCAGTTCTAGTTCAGTTCTAGTTCAGTTCAGTTCTAGTTTCAGTTCTAGTTCAGTTCTAGTTCAGTTCTAGTTCAGTTCTAGTTCAGTTCTAGTTCAGTTCTAGTTCAGTCTAGTTCAGTTCTAGTTCAGTTCTAGTTCATTTCTATTTCTGTTTGAGTTCACTTAAAATTGTTTCATTTATTTAAATTTCATTCAGAAAAATCACTTCACATTCCATTAAAACAACTGTTTTTTTTTTTAGCTTTCTTTAAAAAAATTCTAAATTTTTGTACAGCACGTGCCCAAAACTAAATAAATGAAAATAAATAATAATAAATATGATTTAATAGCTAAACAAATTATTTAATTGTTATTTGAAATTTTTTAAAAATTTTGTTAAAACTAAATTTTTGGACACTTGTTAAACAATACCAGAAAAAAAAATAAAGAAAAATAAACTTAAACCAAACACTGACATAATTTATTACAAATTTACGAAATGCGTTTTTGAAAATGTTCAAGCACAAAAGTGCATTTTGCCATAATTCAAACCATAAAAATGGAATTTTAATAAGGAAAATAATTTAAAAACAAATAAATTTATTCAAATTTTAAATGTTTTATTAACAAAATTTGGGAAATGAAAAAAAATATATTAAATTAAATTGTCAGTTCGAATATTTAATATAATTTTCTGTATTGTGTTCAGGGTGGTGGTGGCTTCTAAAATAATATACAAAATGAAAATGAATGAGAGAAATTAAAGGCGAATAAAGAAGAATGTCAATGATTATGAAAATCAAGAACAATTTTTTTAAAAACCATTTATGAAGTAATAGTCAATAGTATATATTGTTTATAAACAGAATAATAAATATATAAGTATATAGTTGTTGGTGTATAAATATATATTTATATAGAAATAAGTTATTCTGTAGTTGTTTAAAAATATTGCTGTGAAATTTTAAAAGATTTTATTTTATTAGTGTCACACTGGTAGATATTTAAAACACCCTAACAATATTTAACTAAATTTACAATATAACAACGATTTTCTATAGAAAATATAGGAATGGCATATAAAATTACAATATAGCAGCAATTCTCTATAGGAAATGTATGAATAGTAAAGAAAATTGCTATATAGCAGCGATTCTATATAGAAAAAATATGAATAGTTAAAAAAATTACAATACAGCAGCGATTCTGTATAGAAAATATATGAATAGTAAAGAAAATTACAATATAGCAGCAATTCTGTATAGAAAATATATGAATAGTAAAGGAAATTACAACATATCAGCGATCCTGTATAGCAAATATAGGAATAGTTAAGATAATTACAATATAGCAGCGATTTTGTATAGCAAATATAGGAAAACTTAAGAAAATTATAATATAGCAGCGATTCTGTACAGCAAATACGGGAATAGTTAAGAAAATTACAATATAGCAACGATTCTGTATAGCAAATATAGGTATAGTTAAGAAAATTAAAATATAGCAGCGATTCTGTATAGCAAGTATAGGAATAGTTAAGAAAATTACTATATAGCAGCGATTCTGTATAGCATATATAGGAATAGTTAAGAAAATTACTATATAGCAACGATTCTGTATAGCAAATATAGGAATAGCATAGAAAATTACAATATAGCAGCGATTTTCTATAGAAAATATAGGAATGTTTAAGAAAATTACAATATAGCAGCAATTCTGTATAGCAAATATATGAATAGTAAAGAAAATAGCAATATAGCAGCTATTATCTATAGAAAATATATAAAGAGTAAAGAAATTAAAATATAGCAGCTATTCTGCATAGAAAATATAGGAATAGTTAAGAAAATTACAATATAGCAGCGATTCTGTATAGCAAATATAGGAATAGTTAAGCAAATTACAATATAGCAGCGATTCTGTATAGCAAATATAGGAATAGTTAAGAAAATTACAATATAGCAGCGATTCTGTATAGCAAATATAGGAATAGTTAAGAAAATTACAATATAGCAGCAAATCGTATAGAAAATATAGGAGTAGTAAAGAAAATTACAATATAGCAGCGATTCTGTAAAGCAAATATAGGAATAGTTAAAAAAAATTACAATATAGCAGTGATTCTGCATAGCAAATATAGACATAGTTAAGATAATTACAATATAGCAGTGATTCTGTATAGCAAATATAGGAATAGTTAAGAGAATTACAATATAGCAGCGATTCTGCATAGCAAATATAGGCATAGTTATGAAAATTACAATATAGCAGCGATTCTGTACAGTAAATACGGGAATAGTTAAGAAAATTACAATATAGAAACAATTATGTATAGCAAATATAGGTATAGTTAAGAAAATTACAATATAGCAGCGATTCTGTATAGCTAATATAGGAATAGTTAAGAAAATGACTAAATAGCAGCGATTCTGTATAGCATATATATAGGAATAGTTAAGAAAATTACTATATAGCAACGATTCTGTATAGTAAAGGAATAGCATAGAAAATTACAATATAGCAGCGATTTTCTATAGAAAATATAGGAATGTTTAAGAAAATTACAATACAGCAGCGATTCTCCATAGAAAATATATGAATAGTAAAGAAAATAGCAATATAGCAGCTATTCTCTATAGAAAATGTATGAATATTTAAGGAAATTACAACATAGCAGCTATTCTGTATAGAAAATATAGGAATAGTTAAGGAAATTATAATATAGCAGCGATTCTGTACAGCAAATATAGAAATTGTTAAGAAAATTACAATATAGCAGCGATTCTGTATAGCAAATATGGGAATAGTTAAGAAAATCACAATATAGCAGCGATTCTGTATAGCAAATATAGGAATAGTTAAGAAAATCACAATATAGCAGCGATTCTGTATTGTAAATATTGGAATAGTTAAAAAAAATTACTATATAGCAGCGATTCTGTACAGCAAATATAGGAATAGCATAGAAAATTACAATATAGCAGCGATTTTCTATAGAAAATATAGGAATGGCATATAAAATTACAATATAGCAGCTATTTTTTATAGAAAATGTATGAATAGTTAAGGAAATTACAATATAGCAGCGATTCTGTATAGCAAATATCGCAATAGTTAAGAAAATGATAATATAGGAGCGATTCTGTATAGCAAATACAGGAATAGTTAAGAAAATTACAATATAGCAGAGGTTCTGTATAGCAAATATAGGAATAGCCTAGAAAATTACAATTATAGCAACTATTCTCAAAAGAAAATATATGAATAGTTAAGATTCTCTATAGAAAATATAGAAATAGTTAAGAAAATAACAATATAGCAGCGATTTTCTATAGAAAATATATGAATAGTTGAGAAAATTCCAATATAGCAGCGATTCTCTATAGAAAATATAGTAATAGCAAACAGTTTTGCAATATAGTAGCGATTTTCAAAAGAAAATATATTAATAATATTAAATAAAAGTTAAAAATTTTCTTTGGCGAAAATATGCCAACTGTAGAGCACTTTAAATTATAAACCAAAACAACAAATTCTTAAAAATGACTGAAACAAATTCTTTAAATAAAAGTGAAAAACTAGCAAACAATTGTTTGTTAGCAGACAAAATATTTTTTTTTTTTTGCATTTTTAAAGACAACAAATTATTTTATAATCTAGCTAATAAAATAACAAAAACTAAAAACAAAATTGAGTCATTTGCTGAAAATGTTTAAAGAAAAAATATAAACAAAATGTAGATAAGTATTTAAACGATTTAATATAAATCAAAATGAAAAACAACTAAAACGAACATTTTATGAAAAAAACAATTAATATTTCAATGAATATGGCAAGTGTCAGGCAAATTAATTAACTTTTTGTTAGTTTTTTTTTCAGCTGTAATGTATATAAATTACTTTTGACTAATAATAAACCTTGAAACTTGTAATTTTTGGCCAAATGAAGAAAAAACTTGTCAGACAATTATTTTGCTTTCACTTTGATAAATGTTTTATAACTAGCAGCTGGAATATGGAAGTCTTACAAGTTCAAAAGACTACAGAAATCTATTACACTTTAATTATAGTTAAAAAAAAAACATTTGCTATACTGTAAATCACTCTTAATTTGTTATTAATTTAGTTGCAAAACTTATTAAATATTATAGATTGTCACTGCTATATTGTAATTTTCTTTAACTATTTGCTAATTTTCTTGATAAAATCAATGCTATATATTTACTTTATTACTATAGTTTTATTTCTTTATCATCAAAACTACTAGAGTTATTAATTTCTTCAAACCTTAATTCTCCTGAATCCTATAAAACTACTATCAACTGCTGTTTTTAATTGACACTCACAAGAGAAGAAAAATTTAAATGAAAAATTTTAACATTCTTCATATTTTCCATAATTTTTTATTTTCCTCTTTCATCAAGCTTTTCATCTCGTCATAAATAACTATACAAATAACTGATGTTTGTTTTATTGTCTGTTTTTTCTGGCTACCACTCTTATACACATTTTCCTTTTCCAGTTTAATCTGATACTTGAGCCAAGACTGAGTACCACAATGTGTTTATATCACGAAGAATTTTATTACGTTTAACTATCTTGTTTTTTCGTTTTAGTTTTTTTTTAAAAAAAAAGAAGAAGAACATGAAAATAAAATGAACAAAACATGACAAGGTCGATCAGATAAGAATGATGGAAAGATTTATCTTTGTTTTTTTATTTTTCTTCTTAAGAGTTCAGTTTTGGTGTTTTAAATATTTTCTGTAAAAATTTTAAAATATTAAAGGAAATTACAATATAGCAGCGATTCTGAAAAGAAAATATAGGAACACTTAAGAAAATTACTACATAGCTACCATTTTCTACAAATATATGAATAGTAAAAAAAATTTGAATATATCAGCGATTCTCTAAAGAAAATAATGGAATAGTTTGGAAAAAAAAAATATAGCAATGATTCTCTATAGAAAATAAAGAATAGTTAAGAAACCTACAAGATAGCAGCGATTCTCTAAAGAAAATATAGAAAAAGTATAAAAGCATAAAAAATTACTATATAGCAGCTATTCTCTAAAGAAAATATAGTAATAGTTAAGAAAATTACAATATAGCAGTGATTCTACTAAGAAAATAAATGAAAAGCATAGAAATTGACAATATAGCAGTGATTCTCTTAAGAAAATATAGTAATAGCATAGAAAATGACAATATAGCAGCGATTTTCTTTAGAAAATATATGAATATCAAAGAAAATTACAATATAGCAGCGATTCTCAAAAGAAAATATTGTAATAATTAAGAAAATTGCAATATAGCAGCGATTCTCTAAAGAAAATATAGTAATAGCATAGAGAACTACAATATAACAGCGATATTCATAAAAAAGTATGAATAGCATAGAAAATTACAATATAGCAGCGATTCTCTAAAGAAAATATAGTAATAGTTAAGAAAACTACAATATAGCAGCATTTGTCTTTAGAAAATATAGTAATAATATAGAAAATTACAATATAACAGCGATTCTCTAAAGAAAATATAGTAATAGTTAAGAAAACTACTATATAGCAACTTTTATCTTTAGAAAATATAGTAATAGCATAGAAAATTACAATATAGCAGCAATTCTCTTAAGGAAATATATGAATAGCATAGAAAATTACAATATAGCAGCGATTCTCTAAAGAAAATATAGTAATAGTTAAGAAAACTACAATATATCAGCGTTTATCTTTAGAAAATATAGTAATAGCATAGAAAATTACAATATAGCAGCGATTCTCTAAAGAAAATATAGTAATAGTTAAGAAAACTACCATATAGCAGCGTTTATCTTTAGAAAATATAGTAATAGCATAGAAAATTACATATAGCAGCGATTCTCTTAAGGAAATATATGAATAGTATAGAAAATTACAATATAGCAGCGATTCTCTTAAGGAAATATATGAATAGCATAGAAAATTACAATATATCAGCGATTCTCTAAAGAAAATATAGTAATAGTTAAGAAAACTACAATATAGCAGCGATTCTCTAAAGAAAATATAGTAATAGCATAGAAAATTACAATATAGCAGCGATTCTCTAAAGAAAATATAATAATAGTTAAGAAAACTACTGTATAGCAACGTTTATCTTAGAAAATATAGTAATTGCATAGAAAATTACAATATAGCAGCGATTCTCTAAAGAAAATATAGTAATAGTTAAGAAAACTACAATATAGCAGCGTTTATCTATAGAAATTATAGTAATAGCATAGAAAATTACAATATAGCAGCGATTCTCTTAAGGAAATATATGGATATCATAGAAAATTACAATATAGCAGCGATTTTCTTAAAAAAATAAATGAATAGCTTAAAAAATTACAATATAGCAGCGATTCTCTAAAGAAACTATAGTAATAGTTAAGAAAATTACAATATAGCAGCGTTTATCTTAGGAAAATATATGAATAGCATAGAAAATTACAATATAGCAGCTATTCTCTGAAGAAAATATAGTAATAGTTAAGAAAACTACAATATAGCAGCGATTCTCTAAAGAAAATATAGTAATAGTTAAGAAAATTACAATATAGCAGTGTTTATATTAGGAAAATATATGAATAGCATAGAAAATTACAATATAGCAGCTATTCTCTGAAGAAAATATAGTAATAGTTAAGAAAATTACAATATAGCAGCGATTCGCTAAAGAAAATATAGTAATAGTTAAGAAAACTACAATATAGCAGCGATTCTCTAAAGAAAATATAGTAATAGTTAAGAAAACTACAATATAGCAGCGATTCTCTAAAGAAACTATAGTAATAGTTAGGAAAACTACAATATAGCAGCGTTTATCTTTACAAAATATAGTAATAGCATAGAAAATTTCAATATAGCAGCGATTCTCTAAAGAAAATATAGTAATAGTTAAGAAAACTACTGTATAGCAACGTTTATCTTTAGAAAATATAGTAATTGCATAGAAAATTACAATATAGCAGCGATTCTCTAAAGAAAATATAGTAATAGTTAAGAAAACTACAATATAGCAGCGTTTATCTTTACAAAATATAGTAATTGCATAGAAAATTACAATATAGCAGCGATTCTCTAAAGAATATATAGCAGAGTTTATCTTAAGAAAATATAGTATTAGCATAGAAAATTACAATATAGCAGCGATTCTCTAAAGAAACTATAGTAATAGTTAAGAAAATTGCAATATAGCAGCGTTACAATATATTAGCGTTTATATATGAATAGCAGAGAAAATTACAATATAGCAGCGATTCTCTTAAGAAAATATAGTAATAGTTAAGAAAACTACAGTATAGAAGCGTTTATCTTAAGAAAATATAGTAATAGTTCAGAAAACCACAATATAGCAATGATTTTCTTAAGAAAACTACAACAAATGATACTAAAAATTTGATTATTTACATAAAAAAAAAAACCTATTAAAAAGCCAATTTAACCATACCAAAAACAATTTTCTTAATTTAACAATTTATAACAAAATACATCTCTACTGTTTTAGTATTTGAGGAACTTAATAAAAAAAATTCTAATTTGATTTGAATATTTTTATTTACGTCATTATAACTAGCAAATTAACAAAAACATCCTGTGTTTTGTTTTTCGTTTCGTTCGAACAAAATTTTGTTGTTAATTTATATTATTTTAAGTAGCTGTTGTTATGAATCCACAAGATTTCTTCTGATTATCCATAAATAAACATTTTTTTTATGACCAATTGTGGTTATTTTCATCATCCGCAGACTCTCCTCTTTAAATAGGTTTCATTCATTGAAGCAAAATTTAAAGAAAAATATATATTATTTCATTGTTCCAAAACGAATGAATTTACGTTTTACTATTGTTTGTATGTATTAAATTTAATACAAATTATGAAAGAATGAATTTTGAAAATTGTTATCGTTGCCAATTTTATTGTTTCGGTGATATAAAAACAACAAGTGTTTTTAAGATTTTGACAAGTTTTTACGTATTGAAATATTTATTGTTAATTTTTGAAACAAATTTTAAGAAATCCTTTTACTTTTATTTTTGCTTAAAAAGTGTAGGCGTAGTGTAACATTTTTGCAATTTATTATATTCATTTTAATAATAATTTAAAAGCTTATTGTGTTCTTAAACAGAATCTTCATGATTACCTTGAAATTTATTACATTTTCTTAATATCTATACTAAATCATCATTATAGTAAACAAAACATTAATTACACACTTTTGTAAGTTTGTATAATCGTTGTTTCATTTATTTTTTTCACTTAATTACTATATTTGAATATTATGTTTATTCGATTAATATGCAACACCATTCTGCAGTTGTGTGTTGTGACAATCTTGTGTTATAAAATAAAAATTTATCTTGGTAGTAAATTAAACTGAAATACATTTTCTTACTCTTAACATTAATGAACTATTCATGGCTGGTTGAAAGCAATAGATCTAAGTAACACCTTCACTTGTTTATTATCGTCTTAAAAGACACGACTAACTATGCGATGTGTATGTGACGAATTTAAACTGAAGATTTGATTAGACAAGGAACAGTGGTATGAAATGAAATACAAATTCATAAAATAAAATAAAATAAAATAAAACTAGAACTAAACTTAACAAGAACTGAACTAGAGCTGAACTAGAATTAAACTAGAACTGAACTAGAACTGAACTAGAACTGAACTAGAACTGAACTAGAACTGAACTAGAACTGAACTAGAACTGAACTAGAACTGAACTAGAACTGAACTAGAACTGAACTAGAACTGAACTAACTGAACTAGAACTGAACTAGAACTGAACTAGAACTGAACTAGAACTGAACTAGAACTGAACTAGAACTGAACTAGAACTGAACTAGAACTGAACTAGAACTGAACTAGAACTGAACTAGAACTGAACTAGAACTGAACTAGAACTGAACTAGAACTGAACTAGAACTGAACTAGAACTGAACTAGAACTGAACTAGAACTGAACTAGAACTGAACTAGAACTGAACTAGAACTGAACTAGAACTGAACTAGAACTGAACTAGAACTGAACTAGAACTGACTAGAACTGAACTAGAACTGAACTAGAACTGAACTAGAACTGAACTAGAACTGAACTAGAACTGAACTAGAACTGAACTAGAACTGAACTAGAACTGAACTAGAACTGAACTAGAACTGAACTAGAACTGAACTAGAACTGAACTAGAACTGAACTAGAACTGAACTAGAACTGAACTAGAACTGAACTAGAACTGAACTAGAACTGAACTAGAACTGAACTAGAACTGAACTAGAACTGAACTAGAACTGAACTAGAACTGAACTAGAACTGAACTAGAACTGAACTAGAACTGAACTAGAACTGAACTAGAACTGAACTAGAACTGAACTAGAACTGAACTAGAACTGAACTAGAACTGAACTAGAACTGAACTAGAACTGAACTAGAACTGAACTAGAACTGAACTAGAACTGAACTAGAACTGAACTAGAACTGAACTAGAACTGAACTAGAACTGAACTAGAACTGAACTAGAACTGAACTAGAACTACAACTGACCTGCAACTGACCTACAACTGAACTACAACTGACCTACAACTGAACTGCAACTGTATGAGCACTTTTGCTGTCTTTTGTTCTTTTTCTCAACTACTGTTTTCCGTCGGCACTTAATGTTCGAAGGACAAGATCTTAGAAGGACAATTGATTGAATTTTCCTATAAAATCAACAGACTCTATATTTTATGTCTAACATTCGCTTCATCTATTATGCCAGACACATGGCTGATTGCATGCTCAATATTAATGTAAAAGATAGTAAAATACAGACACACACACTTACGTACGCCTCAATAAAATGTAAACATAACTACACATTCATATACATACCTACGTACAAACTGACATTCTTCATAAAAGTGACAAAGTACTTAAATGTAAACAAACTAGAGAAATGGATACTACAAGTCAATTACAATTCCTGCAGCATCCGGTCTTATTTGAAAGAAGAAAAATGAACCAAATGAAATATAAAAAATAAGGAACATCAGGGACATTGTTAAGGCTTCTTTCAGCTGAAATAAATATCAACTTTATAATGATAAGAGTAGCATATGTGCAACAATTCGTTGGCTAGAATTGCAGACAAATGCATCATCATCATACTCTAATGAATTGAAATAAGATCTAAAGAGTAGAAAAATGCAATAGAATTGGAATGTAATTTATTTAAATTTAAAAATGAACTCAAACTGAAGTAGAATAGAACTAGAACAGAAATCTAAATAAAATTATTTTCTTAAATTCAATTTTCATTTAAAATCATAATCATAAATTTAATTTCTAGACTTATTTATCTAAGACCAAATCTTTTAATTACTTATTTTCTCTATAATTTACAATTTCAAATCCTTTGTATGTTCTTCAGTCTCTAACTGCAAATTTTGTTCATATAATGGAAATTAAATATTCTTTAGGTTTTTGAAAGTGTTGAAGAAAATTATTTTTCATTAAAGAATTTTTCAAATAAGTTAAATATCCTATTAAAGATACCAAAAGTAGTGAATCTAATAATTTCTACATATATTTCTATTACAACTTTATAATTATAATTTCTACATTTTCCTCTCTTTCCCCTCCTTGTATTTCTATGGCAACAATTTAGTGCATAAAAATTTATATTTGCTTTTCTTCTCATTTATTAAACTTGGCATAAAATGGCATGAAATTAAAAACAATTGACAATTTTTACACATAATAAAAAGAGATTTATTTGTTTGTTAATAAACTGAACAATAGAGCTCAACTACTAAAAATGTATTTAACTGCCAAAGAGAGAAAGAAGCACAAAGCAACCAACCGAGTACTTTTATTTAAATTCAAGTGCAAACTAAGTACTTTAATGGAATTTCATTTTGCCAACAAAAAAACGGACGGACAGAAAGTAATACAATAAATGAGTCCTTTTTGTGCAAATTATCAAAATGTTTTTTAATTAAAATTTGCTATTACATATTTAAATTTAAATACAATAAAACAAGTACAATAGAACAATAATAGTCAGTGAACAATTGCTGAAATATTTACAAGAGGAGCTCTAGGCGTATACTTAATAAATTATTCCAGACAAATAAAACTAAGTATACGTATGATGAATAGAAATATTTAATTACAGCTGAAATTAAGTATTCTTGAACTGAACTAGAGCTAAACTAGAACCGAGCTGAAATTGAAATATAACTGAACTAGAGCTGAACTAGAACAGAACTAGAACAGAACTAGAACTAGAACAGAACTAAACAAACTAGAACTAGAACAGAACTAGAACAGAACTAGAACAGAACTAGAACAGAACTAGAACAGAACTAGAACAGAACTAGAACAAACTAGAACAGAACTAGAACAGAACTAGAACAGAACTAGAACAGAACTAGAACAGAACTAGAACTAGAACAGAACTAAAACAGAACTAGAACAGAACTAGAACAGAACTAGAAACAGAACTAGAACAGAACTAGAACAGAACTAGAACAGAACTAGAACAGAACTAGAACAGAACTAGAACAGAACTAGAACAGAACTAGAACAGAACTAGAACAGAACTAGAACAGAACTAGAACAGAACTAGAACAGAACTAGAACAGAACAAAAGAACTAGAACAGAACTAGAACAGAACTAGAACAGAACTAGAACAGAACTAGAACAGAACTAGAACAGAACTAGAGACTAGAACAGAACTAGAACAGAACTAGAACAGAAACTAGAACAGAACTAGAACAGAACTAGAACAAACTAGAACAGAACTAGAACAGAACTAGAACAGAACTAGAACAGAACTAGAACAGAACTAGAACAGAACTAGAACAGAACTAGAACAGAACTAGAACAGAACTAGAACAGAACTAGAACAGAACTAGAACAGAACTAGAACAGAACTAGAACAGAACTAGAACAGAACTAGAACAGAACTAGAACAGAACTAGAACAGAACTAGAACAGAACTAGAACAGAACTAGAACAGAACTAGAACAGAACTAGAACAGAACTAGAACAGAACTAGAACAGAACTAGAACAGAACTAGAACAGAACTAGAACAGAACTAGAACAGAACTAGAACAGAACTAGAACAGAACTAGAACAGAACTAGAACAGAACTAGAACAGAACTAGAACAGAACTAGAACAGAACTAGAACAGAACTAGAACAGAACTAGACAGAACTAGAACAGAACTAGAACAGAACTAGAACAGAACTAGAACAGAACTAGAACAGAACTAGAACAGAACTAGAACAGAACTAGAACAGAACTAGAACAGAACTAGAACAGAACTAGAACAGAACTAGAACAGAACTAGAACAGAACTAGAACAGAACTAGAACAGAACTAGAACAGAACTAGAACAGAACTAGAACAGAACTAGAACAGAACTAGAACAGAACTAGAACAGAACTAGAACAGAACTAGAACAGAAACTAGAACAGAACTAGAACAGAACTAGAACAGAACTAGAACAGAACTAGAACAGAACTAGAACAGAACTAGAACAAACTAGAACAGAACTAGAACAGAACTAGAACAGAACTAGAACAGAACTAGAACAGAACTAGAACAGAACTAGAACAGAACTAGAACAGAACTAGAACAGAACTAGAACAGAACTAGAACAGAACTAGAACAGAACTAGAACAGAACTAGAACAGAACTAGAACAGAACTGAACAGAACTAGAACAGAACTAGAACAGAACTAGAACAGAACTAGAACAGAACTAGAACAGAACTAGAACAGAACAGAACTAGAACAGAACTAGAACAGAACTAGAACTGAACTAGAACAGAACTAGAACAGAACTAGAACAGAACTAGAACAGAACTAGAACAGAACTAGAACAGAACTAGAACAGAACTAGAACAGAACTAGAACAGAACTAGAACAGAACTAGAACAGAACTAGAACAGAACTAGAACAGAACTAGAACAGAACTAGAACAGAACTAGAACAGAACTAGAACAGAACTAGAACAGAACTAGAACAGAACTAGAACAGAACTAGAACAGAACTAGAACAGAACTAGAACAGAACTAGAACAGAACTAGAACAGAACTAGAACAGAACTAGAACAGAACTAGAACAGAACTAGAACAGAACTAGAACAGAACTAGAACAGAACTAGAACACAGAACTAGAACAGAACTAGAACAGAACTAGAACAGAACTAGAACAGAACTAGAACAGAACTAGAACAGAACTAGAACAGAACTAGAACAGAACTAGAACAGAACTAGAACAGAACTAGAACAGAACTAGAACAGAACTAGAACAGAACTAGAACAGAACTAGAACAGAACTAGAACAGAACTAGAACAGAACTAGAACAGAACTAGAACAGAACTAGAACAGAACAGAACAGAACTAGAACAGAACTAGAACGAACTAGAACAGAACAGAACAGAACAGAACAGAACAGAACTAGAACAGAACTAGAACAGAACTAGAACAGAACTAGAACAGAACTAGAACAGAACTAGAACAGAACTAGAACAGAACTAGAACAGAACTAGAACAGAACTAGAACAGAACTAGAACAGAACTAGAACAGAACTAAACAGAACTAGAACAGAACTAGAACAGAACTAGAACAGAACTAGAACAGAACTAGAACAGAACTAGAACAGAACTAGAACAGAACTAGAACAGAACTAGAACAGAACTAGAACAGAACAGAACAGAACTAGAACAGAACTAGAACAGAACTAGACAGAACTAGAACAGAACTAGAACAGAACTAGAACAGAACTAGAACAGAACTAGAACAGAACTAGAACAGAACTAGAACAGAACTAGAACAGAACTAGAACAGAACTAGAACAGAACTAGAACAGAACTAGAACAGAACTAGAACAGAACTAGAACAGAACTAGAACAGAACTAGAACAGAACTAGAACAGAACTAGAACAGAACTAGAACAGAACTAGAACAGAACTAGAACAGAACTAGAACAGAACTAGAACAGAACTAGAACAGAACTAGAACAGAACTAGAACAGAACTAGAACAGAACTAGAACAGAACTAGAACAGAACTAGAACAGAACTAGAACAGAACTAGAACAGAACTAGAACAGAACTAGAACAGAACTAGAACAGAACTAGAACAGAACTAGAACAGAACTAGAACAGAACTAGAACAGAACTAGAACAGAACTAGAACAGAACTAGAACAGAACTAGAACAGAACTAGAACAGAACTAGAACAGAACTAGAACAGAACTAGAACAGAACTAGAACAGAACAGAACAGAACTAGAACAGAACTAGAACAGAACTAGAACAGAACTAGAACAGAACTAGAACAGAACTAGAACAGAACTAGAACAGAACTAGAACAGAACTAGAACAGAACTAGAACAGAACTAGAACAGAACTAGAACAGAACTAGAACTGAACTAGAACTGAACTAGAACTGAACTAGAACTGAACTAGAACTGAACTAGAACTGAACTAGAACTGAACTAGAACTGAACTAGAACTGAACTAGAACTGAACTAGAACTGAACTAGAACTGAACTAGAACTGAACTAGAACTGAACTAGAACTGAACTAGAACTGAACTAGAACTGAACTAGAACTGAACTAGAAGTGAACTAGAACTGAACTAGAACTGAACTAGAACTGAACTAGAACTGAACTAGAACTGAACTAGAACTGAACTAGAACTGAACTAAACTGAACTAGAACTGTACTAGAACTGAACTAGAACTGAACTAGAACTGAACTAGAACTGAACTAGAACTGAACTAGAACTGAACTAGAACTGAACTAGAACTGAACTAGAACTGAACTAGAACTGAACTAGAACTGAACTAGAACTGAACTAGAACTGAACTAGAACTGAACTAGAACTGAACTAGAACTGAACTAGAACTGAACTAGAACTGAACTAGAACTGTACTAGAACTGAACTAGAATGAACTAAAACTGAACTACAAGTAAGTTAGAAATGCAATATAGTAATGTGATAAACCAAAATTTAATTTATTTTAGTATCCTTTTTATAGATACTTATCGTAATGCGCCTAAATTTTCTTCTATTTTATGAAATTTCTTCCATATTTATTTAAATGACTTATACTGATATCTATTTATTGAAATTGTAATACAAATGTATAAAATTTGTAAATAAAATCTTTTTCCATACAAAATCAAAATAACAAATATAGTCATAATCCAAATCAAAATTTAATAAAAAAACACAAAATTGGTTTAAATGTACAACAAAGAACATGACAATAATTTAACGACGATAATAAATATAACTCGTTCTCTTCGCTCTCTCAAGAGTAATATATAAAAATCATAAAAAACAAATAAAAGTTATTTTTTCACAAATCAAGATTAAAACCATAAATTCTTTAACCAATATTACGTTTTTATTTATTTGATTTTCTTTTATTTCCTGCGGTATTTTAATGCATTCGTTTATCAGCAAATTTATCAATACATATTTCAATATTTTTATTTGTTTATATTTTTATTTTTTTATTTATTAAATTTATGCCTTTTAAGGATTATTGAATGGATTTTCGTTTTTACGACAAATATTAAAACATAATTTGAAAAATACTTCAACAATAAGAAGAAAACATATTAAAACGTGTATTTGAACATATTAGTAGATTACAGAAATTTGATAAATGTTATAAAAAAATCATAAGAAATAAAGAAATGTATTAAAAACATCTTAACGAAAATATTTATTACTATTTTTAATGTAAAAAAATAATAAATAAAACTGTTGCATGCTTTTAGGTTTTGCACCGTTACTACAATTTTATTTTTTTATTTAGTTGTTTAAATTCCCAAAAGTACTTACAATAAAATTTACAAAATATTTACAACTTTGGTTAAACAATAATTTGTTGCCAATGCAAGCATTATGAGGCAAAAAGTATAAGTTAAAACACCTATAAATATGCTAGTAGTTATAAAAACATATTTAGGATAATATCAAAAGATAATGGAAAATGTTTTCATGACAAATATGGTAAAAATATAAAAGGCTTAAAAATTGATATTTTTAAAAAAGTTTGTAAACGAATATATAAAAAAAACCTTTGATTTGTTGTATTAGTTCAGTTCTAGTTCAGTTCTAGTTCAGTTCTAGTTCAGTTCTAGTTCAGTTCTAGTTCAGTTCTAGTTCAGTTCTAGTTCAGTTCTAGTTCAGTTCTAGTTCAGTTCTAGTTCAGTTCTAGTTCAGTTCTAGTTCAGTTCTAGTTCAGTTCTAGTTCAGTTCTAGTTCAGTTCTAGTTCAGTTCTAGCTCAGTTCTAGTTCAGTTCTAGTTCAGTTCTAGTTCAGTTCTAGTTCAGCTCTAGTTCAGTTCTAGTTCAATTCTAGTTCAGTTGTAGTTCAGTTGTAGTTCAGTTGTAGTTCAGTTGTAGTTCAGTTGTAGTTCAGTTCTAGTTCAGTTCTAGTTCAGTTTTAGTTCAGTTCTAGTTCAGTTCTAGTTCAGTTCTAGTTCAGTTCTAGTTCAATTCTAGTTCAGTTGTAGTTCAGTTGTAGTTCAGTTGTAGTTCAGTTGTAGTTCAGTTCTAGTTCAGTTCTAGTTCAGTTTAGTTCAGTTCTAGTTCAGTTCTAGTTCAGTTCCAGTTCAGTTCTAGTTCAGTTCTAGTTCAGTTCTAGTTCAGTTCTAGTTCAGTTCTAGTTCAGTTCTAGTTCAGTTCTAGTTCAGTTCTAGTTCAGTTCTAGTTCAGTTCTAGTTCAGTTCTAGTTCAGTTCTAGTTCAGTTCTAGTTCAGTTCTAGTTCAGTTCTAGTTCAGTTCTAGTTCAGTTCTAGTTCAGTTCTAGTTCAGTTCTAGTTCAGTTCTAGTTCAGTTCTAGTTCAGTTCTAGTTCAGTTCTAGTTAGTTCTAGTTAGTTCTAGTTCAGTTCTAGTTCAGTTCTAGTTCAGTTCTAGTTCAGTTCTAGTTCAGTTCTAGTTCAGTTCTAGTTCAGTTCTAGTTCAGTTCTAGTTCAGTTCTAGTTCAGTTCTAGTTCAGTTCTAGTTCAGTTCTAGTTCAGTTCTAGTTCAGTTCTAGTTCAGTTCTAGTTCAGTTCTAGTTCAGTTCTAGTTCAGTTCTAGTTCAGTTCTTTTCAGTTCTTGTTCAGTTCTAGTTCAGTTCTAGTTCAGTTGTAGTTCAGTTGTAGTTCAGTTCTAGTTCAGTTCTAGTTCAGTTCTAGTTCAGTTCTAGTTCAGTTCTAGTTCAGTCTAGTTCAGTTCTAGTTCAGTTCTAGTTCAGTTCTAGTTCAGTTCTAGTTCAGTTCTAGTTCAGTTCTAGTTCAGTTCTAGTTCAGTTCTAGTTCAGTTCTAGTTCAGTTCTAGTTCAGTTCTAGTTCAGTTCTAGTTCAGTTCTAGTTCAGTTCTAGTTCAGTTCTAGTTCAGTTCTAGTTCAGTTCTAGTTCAGTTCTAGTTCAGTTCTAGTTCAGTTCTAGTTCAGTTCTAGTTCAGTTCTAGTTCAGTTCTAGTTCAGTTCTAGTTTAGTTCTAGTTTAGTAGTAGTTCTAGTTCAGTTCTAGTTCAGTTCTAGTTCAGTTCTAGTTCAGTTCTAGTTCAGTTCTAGTTCAGTTCTAGTTCAGTTCTAGTTCAGTTCTGTTCAGTTCTTGTTCAGTTCTAGTTCAGTTGTAGTTCAGTTCTAGTTCAGTTCTAGTTCAGTTGTAGTTCAGTTCTAGTTCAGTTCTAGTTCAGTTCTAGTTCAGTTCTAGTTCAGTTCTAGTTCAGTTCTAGTTCAGTTCTAGTTCAGTTCTAGTTCAGTTCTAGTTCAGTTCTAGTTCAGTTCTAGTTCAGTTCTAGTTCAGTTCTAGTTCAGTTCTAGTTCAGTTCTAGTTCAGTTCTAGTTCAGTTCTAGTTCAGTTCTAGTTCAGTTGTAGTTCAGTTCTAGTTCAGTTCTAGTTCAGTTCTAGTTCAGTTCTAGTTCAGTTCTAGTTCAGTTCTAGTTCAGTTCTAGTTCAGTTCTAGTTCAGTTCTAGTTCAGTTCTAGTTCAGTTCTAGTTCAGTTCTAGTTCAGTTCTAGTTCAGTTCTAGTTCAGTTCTAGTTCAGTTCTAGTTCAGTTCTAGTTCAGTTCTAGTTCAGTTCTAGTTCAGTTCTAGTTCAGTTCTAGTTCAGTTCTAGTTCAGTTCTAGTTCAGTTCTAGTTCAGTTCTAGTTCAGTTCTAGTTCAGTTCTAGTTCAGTTCTAGTTCAGTTCTAGTTCAGTTCTAGTTCAGTTCTAGTTCAGTTCTAGTTCAGTTCTAGTTCAGTTCTAGTTCAGTTCTAGTTCAGTTCTAGTTCAGTTCTAGTTCAGTTCTAGTTCAGTTCTAGTTCAGTTCTAGTTCAGTTCTAGTTCAGTTCTAGTTCAGTTCTAGTTCAGTTCTATTAGTTCAGTTCTAGTTCAGTTCTAGTTCAGTTCTAGTTCAGTTCTAGTTCAGTTCTAGTTCAGTTCTAGTTCAGTTCTAGTCAGTTCTAGTTCAGTTCTAGTTCAGTTCTAGTTCAGTTCTAGTTCAGTTCTAGTTCAGTTCTAGTTCAGTTTCTAGTTCAGTTCTAGTTCAGTTCTAGTTCAGTTCTAGTTCAGTTCTAGTTCAGTTCTAGTTCAGTTCTAGTTCAGTTCTAGTTCAGTTCTAGTTCAGTTCTAGTTCAGTTCTAGTTCAGTTCTAGTTCAGTTCTAGTTCAGTTCTAGTTCAGTTCTAGTTCAGTTCTAGTTCAGTTCTAGTTCAGTTCTAGTTCAGTTCTAGTTCAGTTCTAGTTCAGTTCTAGTTCAGTTCTAGTTCAGTTCTAGTTCAGTTCTAGTTCAGTTCTAGTTCAGTTCTAGTTCAGTTCTAGTTCAGTTCTAGTTCAGTTCTAGTTCAGTTCTAGTTCAGTTCTAGTTCAGTTCTAGTTCAGTTCTAGTTCAGTTCTAGTTCAGTTCTAGTTCAGTTCTAGTTCAGTTCTAGTTCAGTTCTAGTTCAGTTCTAGTTCAGTTCTAGTTCAGTTCTAGTTCAGTTCTAGTTCAGTTCTAGTTCAGTTCTAGTTCAGTTCTAGTTCAGTTCTAGTTCAGTTCTAGCTCAGTTCTAGTTCAGTTCTAGTTCAGTTCTAGTTCAGTTCTAGTTCAGTTCTAGTTCATTCTAGTTCAGTTGTAGTTCAGTTGTAGTTCAGTTCTAGTTCAGTTCTAGTTCAGTTCTAGTTCAGTTCTAGTTCAGTTCTAGTTCAGTTCTAGTTCAGTTCTAGTTCAGTTCTAGTTCAGTTCTTGTTCAGTTCTTGTTCAGTTCTAGTTCAGTTCTAGTTCAGTTCTAGTTCAGTTCTAGTTCAGTTCTAGTTCAGTTCTAGTTCAATTCTAGTTCAGTTCTAGTTCAGTTCTAGTTCAGTTATAGTTCAGTTCTAGTTCAGTTCTAGTTCAGTTCTAGTTCAGTTCTAGTTCAGTTCTAGTTCAGTTCTAGTTCAGTTCTAGTTCAGTTCTAGTTCAGTTCTAGTTCAGTTCTAGTTCAGTTCTAGTTCAGTTCTAGTTCAGTTCTAGTTCAGTTCTAGTTCAGTTCTAGTTCAGTTCTAGTTCAGTTCTAGTTCAGATCTAGTTCAGTTCTAGTTCAATTCCAATTCAGTTTTGGTTTAGTTCTACTTCTATTCTAGTTCTGTTCTATTTCATGTCTGTTGAATCTTATTAATATATCGCTCGTTTTTTGTTTAAAAACAAAGAAATCTATGACGTAGACATGATTCTTCATGATTATTTTGGATAAATAATGATTGGTGTCAAAAACTACGTCATTGTACATATTAGTAAGACATTTAGGTATCCAATGATTGTCTACATTCAAACGCAGACATTGAAATTTATAATTTTTCACAAAAAAATAAAAATTACAAAAACATTGGGACAAAAATGATATTTACGATATTCGCAATACCAAAATACAAAATTATCGAAAATTTAAAAAAATAAGTTGAAAAAGAAATACATAAAGATTAATTTACATAATTTAAAATATATATATTTTTTAGCTTAATTCACCCACTGTCTATTTAGATTTTCAAAAAATATTAATGCGAAAATCTTAATAGTATTTAGATTTGTTGACATTTCGTCTGGAGTTGTTTACCTTTCAAATGAAGACGCTGACAAATTTATGACTTTTCTCAAATATAATTCCAAAACTCACTTTTGCCCTAATAAGTATGGAAAACAAATTGAATGCAATTGACAGTTTTCCACAATTTGGAGGGTATTCAATTTAAATGACAAAATTTAGAATTTTAGTCATAAATATTTTTTAAAACCTAAAGGTTCTCTTCATTTAAAATTATACAAAGATTAATGAATAAAGAAAATTATATAATACATATTAAAATTTAAAGAAATTTTCTTAAAGTGAAAATATTTAAGATAATATTTTGACAAAAGAGTTTGTTGTACTGATTAAAACAAAAAATAAATATTGTAACAAAATCCATAATTAAAACATATACTAAAATAAGAAAAACGTTGAAAATGTATGTCAAGGTCTGTTTTCATATTATATTTATTACAGTGGTATGTGTGTGTGTCTCTTTCTTCCTACATAAATTACATAATTTTGGTCTTAAGAAATTTTAAATTTGCTTTAATGTTTGTCAAACAAAAACAATTTTTTTTGCTACAAGAAAGAAAAGAAGTGTATGAACATTTTTTACATAAATTGTTGTCTTGTAGCACTAAAGTGTGACCTTGAAAGAAGATTTCCTCTTCCATAAATTTTGTATGGAGAAAAGACACGAAGGGTGTGGAAAAGAATCACCAATAAAAACAACAACAGCAACACTTAAATCAAATTAAATGACAACGAACCAAAATAAAAACTGTCATGAACATAAAGAGGGCAAAATATTTGACAAAAATTAGAGAACAAAATAAGAAATTCAAATAATACATGGGTGTTGGGGAATGAAAAATTGCCCTTTAATAGAGGATTTCTGATTTAAATAGCCCAAAACTTTAATTTTCTTTACTTGGAGTTTTTAGTTAAAGCAGTTATAGTTCGGTTCTAGCTCTTATTCACTTCTAGTTAAGTTATAGTTCAGTTCTAGTTCGGTTCTAGTTCAGTTCTAGTTCAGTTCTAGTTCAGTTCTAGTTCAGTTCTAGTTCAGTTCTAGTTCAGTTCTAGTTCAGTTCTAGTCAGTTCTAGTCAGTTCTAGTTCAGTTCTAGTTCAGTTCTAGTTCAGTTCTAGTTCAGTTCTAGTTCAGTTCTAGTTCAGTTCTAGTTCAGTTCTAGTTCAGTTCTAGTTCAGTTCTAGTTCTGTTCTAGTTCAGTTCTAGTTCAGTTCTAGTTCAGTTCTAGTTCAGTTCTAGTTCAGTTCTAGTTCAGTTCTAGTTTCAGTTCTAGTTCAGTTCTAGTCAGTTCTAGTTCAGTTCTTGTTCAGTTTCTAGTTCAGTTCTAGTTCAGTTCTAGTTCAGTTCTAGTTCAGTTTAGTTCAGTTCTAGTTCAGTTCTAGTTCAGTTCTAGTTCAGTTCTAGTTCAGTTCTAGTTCAGTTCTAGTTCAGTTCTAGTTCAGTTCTAGTTCAGTTCTAGTTCAGTTCTAGTTCAGTTTCTAGTTCAGTTCTAGTTCAGTTCTAGTTCAGTTCTAGTTCAGTTCTAGTTCAGTTCTAGTTCAGTTCTAGTTCAGTTCTAGTTCAGTTCTAGTTTCAGTTCTAGTTCAGTTCTAGTTCAGTTCTAGTTCAGTTCTAGTTCAGTTCTAGTTCAGTTCTAGTTCAGTTCTAGTTCAGTTCTAGTTCAGTTCTAGTTCAGTTCTAGTTCAGTTCTAGTTTCAGTTCTAGTTCAGTTCTAGTTCTAGTTCAGTTCTAGTTCAGTTCTAGTCCGTTCTAGGTTCAGTTCTAAGTTCAGTTCTAGTTCAGTTTCTAGTTCAGTTCTAGTTCAGTTCTAGTTCAGTTCTAGTTCAGTTCTAGTTCAGTTCTAGTTCAGTTCTAGTTCAGTTCTAGTTCAGTTCTAGTTCAGTTCTAGTTCGTTTCTAGTTCAGTTCTAGTTCAGTTCTAGTTCAGTTCTAGTTCAGTTCTAGTTCAGTTGTAGTTCAGTTCTGTTCAGTTCTAGTTCAGTTCTAGTTCAGTTCTAGTTCAGTTCTAGTTCAGTTCTAGTTCAGTTCTAGTTCAGTTCTAGGTCAGTTCTAGGTCAGTTCTAGTTCAGTTCTAGTTCAGTTCTAGTTCAGTTCATTCAGTAGTCAGTTCTAGTTCAGTTCTAGTTCATTTCTAGTTCAGTGTCTAGTTCAGTTCTAGTTCAGTTCTAGTTCAGTTCTAGTTCAGTTCTAGTTCGGTTCTAGTTTCGGTTCTAGTTCAGGTTCTGAGTTCAGTCTAGTTTCAGTTCTAGTTCAGTTCTAGTTCAGTTCTAGTTCAGTTCTAGTTCAGTTCTAGTTCAGTTCTAGTTCAGTTCTAGTTCTAGTTCTAGTTCTAGTTCTAGTTCAGTTCTTAGTTCAGTTCTAGTTCAGTTCTAGTTCAGTTCTAGTTAGTTCTAGTTCAGTTCTAAGTTCAGTTTCAGTTCTAGTTCTAGTTCTAGTCTTCTAGTTTCTAGTCATTTCTAGTTCTAGTTCAGTTCTAGTTCAGTTCTAGTTCATGTTCTTCAGTTTTCAGTTCTAGTTCAGTTCTAGTTCAGTTCTAGTTCAGTTCTAGTTCAGTTCTAGTTCATTCTAGTTCAGTTCTAGTTCAGTTCTAGTTCAGTTCTAGTTCAGTTCTAGTTCAGTTCCTAGTTCAGTTCTAGTATTCAGTTCTAGTTCAGTTCTAGTTCAGTTCTAGTTCAGTTCAAGATCAGTTCGAAGTTAGTTCTATTTCAAATCTATTTCATTTCTAATTTAGTTCGATTCCGACAAATACATTAAAAACATAAAAAGTGATAAAATTTGCGTTGCCGCTTTTTTCTTTTCTTCTTCGAACAATTAACTGAAACAGAAGAGACATAAAAAGAAAACGTAAATGAAATTATTTATTGCCAATTATGTCCGTAAACTGTTCTTTATAATGTTTTATTAATAAAAAATATTTCAATTTCCAAAGAAAATATGATCTGTCACCGAGTGTGAGTATGGAACATATTTTTCAATATAAAAATGTACTCTCTATCACAGCACGTCGTAATCACGTGTGAAATAAACGCTTTTTTTAATTCCCAACATTGGTGTGATGGTGAATATTAATGCGTTTGTTGTGTGTTGAATTTGTAGTCAAACACCATCATATCAAACAGTCAGAAGACATCACAACTCTGTGGTGTAATTAATAGGAAAATTATTTACATTTAATTATTTATACCGTTTGATTCTGTTTTATTTATATGATAAATCATTAAATAAAATTTATCACGAAAATTTTATAATAATGGAGAATGATTTGTTGAATGTGTTGGTATGGTATCTTTAAAGTAATTTGTTGATTTAATTTGCGAACAAATTATAATAAACAAGAATTAATTTAAACAATATGAAAATAATTGAAATATGTAAATAGATAGTTGTGTTAAGTGCCACAATTACTTAAGTATATAAATAAATTTTAAATATTATGTAGATTTTTTAATTTTTCATAAGAAAAACTTATTTTACTCTTATTATTATCACAGTAAATTAATTTCTTAAAATAAATTTAAATAAAAATAGAAATCATAAATCTGTGTTTATTGTAAAATGGCCTTTTCTCTAGCAAAAACAGATATCATTTTATGACATTTACTTTTCTATATTTTATCTTTTAATGGGATTTAATTATACTCTAGATAACCATAAATTGATAGAGCATCTATGTCCTTTTTACCTCCTGCTAACTTTATGACACATATAATTTTTATTTTTTCCTAAGATTAACGTTATCGTTTCGATGTGATTGCTGGTATCGAAAACAACATAAACTTTTATTAAAAACAGATAAAACTTCTTAAGAAATGATTGATAGCAAAAAAAAATATAAAGCGAGTCAATAGAGAAGATGTCTGTGTTATTACCAGCAGTTTAACATCATCATACAAATGACTTTTGCACATTTCACACTTCAGTTATAAGCAGCATATTTATATTAAAGGCGTCAAGGTTAAGATGTTAAGCAACTACTAAAATATAATACTAAATCATAATTATATTAAGAAGTTATTAAAACAAAAATCTACACATAATGAAGTAAAGGAATAGAATTACTAAAATGAGTTCTAATTATAAGAAGGGATTAAAGAAAATAAATTTACATTAGGTAATAAAAGTTATCGATAAAAAAGTCTAGTTCTAGTTCCGTTTAAATTCTAGTTCTGTTCTAATTTTGTTCTAGTTCTGTTCTAATTTTGTTCTAGTTCTGTTCTAGTTCTGTTCTAGTTCTGTTCTAGTCTGTTCTAGTTCTGTTCTAGTTCTGTTCTAGTTCTGTTCTAGTTCTGTTCTAGTTCTGTTCTAGTTCTGTTCTAGTTCTGTTCTAGTTCTGTTCTAGTTCTGTTCTAGTTCTGTTCTATTCTAGTTCTGTTCTAGTTCTGTTCTAGTTCTGTTCTAGTTCTGTTCTAGTTCTGTTCTAGTTTCTGTTCTAGTTCTGTTCTAGTTCTGTTCTAGTTCTGTTCTAGTTCTGTTCTAGTTCTGTTCTAGTTCTGTTCTAGTTCTGTTCTAGTTCTGTTCTAGTTCTGTTCTAGTTCTGTTCTAGTTCTGTTCTAGTTCTGTTCTAAGTTCTGTTATTCTGTTCTAATTTGTTCTAGTTCTGTTCTAGTTTCTGTTCTAAGTTCTGTTCTAGTTCTGTTCTAGTTCTGTTCTAGTTCTGTTCTAGTTCTGTTCTAGTTCTGTTCTAGTTTCTGTTCTAGTTCTGTTCTAGTTCTGTTCTAGTTCTGTTCTAGTTCTGTTCTAGTTCTGTTCTAGTTCTGTTAGTCTGTCTAGTTCTGTTCTAGTTCTGTTCTAGTTCAGTTTCTAGTTCTGTTCTAGTTCTGTTCTAGTTCTGTTCTAGTTCTGTTCTAGTTCTGTTCTAGTTCTGTTCTAGTTCAGTTCTAGTTCTGTTCGAGTTCTGTTCTAGTTCAGTTCTAGTTCAGTTCTAGTTCAGTTCTAGTTCAGTTCTAGTTCAGTTCTAGTTCAGTTCTAGTTCAGTTCTTGTTCAGTTCTAGTTCAATTCTAGTTCAGTTCTAGTTCAGTTCTAGTTCAGTTCTAGTTCAGTTCTAGTTCAGTTCAAGTTCAGTTCTAGTGCAGTTCTAGTTCAGTTCTGTTCGAGTTCTGTTCTAGTTCAGTTCTAGTTCAGTTCTAGTTCAGTTCTAGTTCAGTTCTAGTTCAGTTCTAGTTCAGTTCTAGTTCAGTTCTAGTTCAGTTCTAGTTCAGTTCTTGTTCAGTTCTAGTTCAGTTCTAGTTCAGTTCTAGTTCAGTTCTAGTTCAGTTCTAGTTCAGTTCTAGTTCAGTTCTAGTTCAGTTCTAGTTCAGTTCTAGTTCAGTTCTAGTTCAGTTCTAGTTCAGTTCTAGTTCAGTTCTAGTTCAGTTCTAGTTCAGTTCTAGTTCAGTTCTAGTTCAGTTCTAGTTCAGTTCTAGTTCTAGTTCAGTTCTTGTTCAGTTCAGTTCAGTTCTAGTTCAGTTCTAGTTCAGTTCTAGTTCAGTTCTAGTTCAGTTCTAGTTCAGTTCTAGTTCAGTTCTAGTTCAGTTCTAGTTCAGTTCTAGTTCAGTTCTAGTTCAGTTCTAGTTCAGTTCTAGTTCAGTTCTAGTTCAGTTCTAGTTCAGTTCTAGTTCAGTTCTAGTTCAGTTCTAGTTCAGTTCTAGTTCAGTTCTAGTTCAGTTCTAGTTCAGTTCTAGTTCTAGTTCAGTTCTAGTTCAGTTCTTGTTCAGTTCTAGTTCTGTTCTAGTTCTGTTCTAGTTCTGTTCTAGTTCTGTTCTAGTTCAGTTCTAGTTCAGTTCTAGTTCAGTTCTAGTTCAGTTCTAGTTCAGTTCTAGTTCAGTTCTTGTTCAGTTCTAGATCAGTTCTAGTTCAGATCTAGTTCAGTTCTAGTTCAGTTCTAGTTCAGTTCTAGTTCAGTTCTAGTTCAGTTCTAGTTCAGTTCTAGTTCAGTTCTAGTTAAGTTCTAGTTCAGTTCTAGTTCAGTTCTAGCTCAGTTCTAGTTCAGTTCTAGTTCAGTTCTAGTTCAGTTCTAATTCTGTTCTAGTTCAGTTCTAGTTCAGTTCTAGTTCAGTTCTAGTTCAGTTCTAGTTCTGTTCTATTTCTGTTCTAGTTCTGTTCTAGTTCTGTTCTAGTTCTGTTCTAGTTCTGTTCTAGTTCTGTTCTAGTTCAGTTCTTGTTCAGTTCTAGATCAGTTCTAGTTCAGTTCTAGTTCAGTTCTAGTTCAGTTCTAGTTCAGTTCTAGTTAAGTTCTAGTTCAGTTCTAGTTCAGTTCTAGCTCAGTTCTAGTTCAGTTCTAGTTCAGTTCTAGTTCAGTTCTAGTTCAGTTCTAATTCTGTTCTAGTTCAGTTCTAGTTCAGTTCTAGTTCAGTTCTAGTTCAGTTCTAGTTCTGTTCTATTTCTGTTCGAGTTCTGTTCGAGTTCTGTTCGAATTCTGTTCGAATTCTGTTCTAGTTCTGTTCTAGTTCTGTTCTGTTCTAGTTCTGTTCTAGTTCAGTTCTAGTTCCATTCGGAAATCGGTTATGTAATTCCGCTAGCAACACTTAATGTCATAGCACTCTGATTATCCTTTCATATTATGGACTAATAATTCAGTAATTATTATAGTTTTAACAGATTTTTACCAAAAAAAAATCTTACAAAACTCAAATAACAGAAACACTTACGATTAGAACATTAGATTAGTATCATTCATGATTTTATAACCTCTTTTCAGAGAGGCGGTCTGTGTGACCCATAAAAACTAAAAACACCAAGTATATCATTTCACCCTAATAATTCTTCAATTTTCCTTTTTGTCTCTTTTCAGATGACCATCAGTAGCAGCAGCAAACAACAAAACCCACAGCAGCAACTTAGTACCCAGCATCATCATCAGAAACAACAACAATATGAAAAACATTGATACTTAAAAAGAAATTAATTAAAGTTTATATAGAAAGAGGGAAAGAAACGTTAAGTTGACATCTACGTCCTTTCTCCGCAAATCAACTTCTTGTTGACAGGAGGTTGGTCCCTTTTTAGAACAACAAGGACATTTTGCAAATACTATAAATAAATATTTCTTAAACCTGATTATACTACAGAATTGTTATCAAATGGCTTCAAGTTAAGTCAAGTTTTCCATTTTACTTTACCCCTCCTTAACTTGTCTTATCTGTGTATGTGCGTGTGAGTGGACAACAGGATACAAGAAATAGGAAATAAGAAAAGAAGGAGAAAATTATAATTTGAAACAAATTGTTACAACAAGTATTAAATAAATAAAAAACATGTATGGCCTGCTACTGGAAAATCTATCGGAATATATTAAATCAGTGTATGGTGAGGAAAAATGGGAGGACATACGACGACAGGCTGGGGTTGATTCACCCTCATTTAGTGTCCATCAAGTGTATCCGGAGAATTTATTAAATAAATTGGCAAAGAAGGCACAGCAGGTAGGAAACATATAAAAACTGGACAACTGTTATATGAAAAGTTTTGATATGTATTTAAAAAGCAATTGTTGTTAATTTTGGATGTTTTTGTGGGATTTTGATTAAGAATTAAAGGATAAATTGATACGATGAAAAGTTTCAACAAGTTCTGCAACTTTTGTCATAAAATTAATAAAATATTTGTTCACATTTCCTATTATAATTTCCTAATCTCTTATATACTGAACTAGAACTGAACTAGAACTGAACTAGAACTGAACTAGAACTGAACTAGAACTGAACTAGAACTGAACTAGAACTGAACTAGAACTGAACTAGAACTGAACTAGAACTGAACTAGAACTGAACTAGAACTGAACTAGAACTGAACTAGAACTGAACTAGAACTGAACTAGAACTGAACTAGAACTGAACTAGAACTGAACTAGAACTGAACTAGAACTAGACTGAACTAGAACTGAACTAGAACTGAACTAGAACTGAACTAGAACTGAACTAGAACTGAACTAGAACTGAACTAGAACTGAACTAGAACTGAACTAGAACTGAACTAGAACTGAACTAGAACTGAACTAGAACTGAACTAGAACTGAACTAGAAACTGAACTAGAACTGAACTAGAACTGAACTAGAACTGAACTAGAACTGAACTAGAACTGAACTAGAACTGAACTAGAACTGAACTAGAACTGAACTAGAACTGAACTAGAACTGAACTAGAACTGAACTAGAACTGAACTAGAACTGAACTAGAAACTGAACTAGAACTGAACTAGAACTGAACTAGAACTGAACTAGAACTGAACTAGAACTGAACTAGAACTGAACTAGAACTGAACTAGAACTGAACTAGAACTGACTAGAACTGAACTAGAACTGAACTAGAACTGAACTAGAACTGAACTAGAATGACTAGAACTGACTAGAACTGAACTAGAACTGAACTAGAACTGAACTAGAACTGATCTAGTCTAGAACTGAACTAGAACTAAACTAGAACTGAACTAGAACTGAACTAGAACTGAACTAGAACTGAACTAGAACTGAACTAGAACTGAACTAGAACTGAACTAGAACTGAACTAGAACTGAACTAGAACTGAACTAGAACTGAACTAGAACTGAACTAGAACTGAACTAGAACTGAACTAGAACTGAACTAGAACTGAACTAGAACTGAACTAGAACTGAACTAGAACTGAACTAGAACTGAACTACAACTGAACTACAACTGAACTAGAACTGAACTAGAACTGAACTAGAACTGAACTAGAACTGAACTAGAACTGAACTAGAACTGAACTAGAACTGAACTAGAACTGAACTAGAACTGAACTAGAACTGAACTAGAACTGAACTAGAACTGAACTAGAACTGAACTAGAACTGAACTAGAACTGAACTAGAACTAAACTAGAACTGAATTAGAACTAGAACTGAACTAGAACTGAACTAGAACTGAACTAGAACTGAACTAGAACTGAACTAGAACTGAACTAGAACTGAACTAGAACTGAACTAGAACTGAACTAGAACTGAACTAGAACTGAACTAGAACTGAACTAGAACTGAACTAGAACTGAACTAGAACTGAACTAGAACTGAACTAGAACTGAACTAGAACTGAACTAGAACTGAACTAGAACTGAACTAGAACTGAACTAGAACTGAACTAGAACTGAACTAGAACTGAACTAGAACTGAACTAGAACTGAACTAGAACTGAACTAGAACTGAACTAGAACTGAACTAGAACTGAACTAGAACTGAACTAGAACTGAACTAGAACTGAACTAGAACTGAACTAGAACTGAACTAGAACTGAACTAGAACTGAACTAGAACTGAACTAGAACTGAACTAGAACTGAACTAGAACTGAACTAGAACTGAACTAGAACTGAACTAGAACTGAACTAGAACTGAACTAGAACTGAACTAGAACTGAACTAGAACTAGAACTGAACTAGAACTGAACTAGAACTGAACTAGAACTGAACTAGAACTGAACTAGAACTAGAACTGAACTAGAACTGAACTAGACCTGAACTAGAACATAACCTGAATCTCGGGTGCCACTATAACTTATTTGATCTCCCGAACTCATAACAAACTCATATAAAAACCTATTTTTAAATATTTTTTCTCTCTTCAGGTACTCGGCGTTACCGAACGTGAATTCATGGATCAAATGGGTGTCTATTTTGTCGGCTTTGTTGGACAATATGGTTATGATCGTGTACTCTCCGTACTCGGTCGTCATATGCGTGACTTTCTCAATGGCCTCGATAATTTACATGAATATTTGAAATTTTCCTATCCCCGCATGCGTGCACCCTCGTTTATATGTGAAAATGAAACTAAACAAGGTCTAACCCTACACTATCGCTCGAAAAGACGTGGTTTTGTATACTACACCATGGGGCAAATACGGGAGGTGGCACGTTATTTCTATCACAAAGAAATGCATATAGAACTGGTGCGCGAGGAAATACTCTTCGATACGGTGCATGTAACATTTCAGTTGACATTCGATAATCGAGCCTTTACATTGGCCTCGTTGGCCATGACACGCGAAGAGAAACATTTGCCAATTAGTGCACATGTGTTATTTGAGATTTTTCCATTTTGTATAGTGTTTGGGTAAGTGGCTAGCTCGCAACAGTATCAACATCATTGTCATCCTCATCCAACAAACCCGCATTTCCTTTTCATTCATTCATCAAGGAGTTATTGGTCCCTGTTGACATCATCACTATACATTTGTCTTTGTAATGCAAACATTTTATTTTGTTCATTTTGTCCTTAGTGCTGACATGGTTGTTCGTAGTATTGGAAATTCTTTAATGGTCATATTGCCAGAGTTGTTGGGTAAAAAAATCACAGCATGGTTCGATCTAGTTCGTCCTTTAATAGCCTTTAAATTTCAAACGGTAAGTTTTCCCATATATATACATACACTTACAAACACACACACACAACACCAATTATCATTGCCGCATCTTAATGTTGCGAACACTGTTTCCAAGAGTAGAAGACAACATAAACTTTTTTCATAATTTTTAAATTTTTTAGGAATTTTATATCCTAGTTCAGTTCATGAGTAATTTAATTCAAGATCGGTTCCAAATTATTTCTCGATTAGTTCCAGATCAGTTCGTCATAAGTTCAAGATCGTTCTAGCTCTACATCAGTTCTGGATTAGTTTTAAATTAGATCCAGATAAGTTATAGAGCAGTTCCAGACAGTAGTTACCAGTGAAAAACAGTGTTTTTCTAACATCACCTGACGAAACGACAATTTCTTTTAACCCAACAAATACTCATACATTCAATCCTGGCAGACAGCCTGCCAGCAGTATTCTATTGCTAATTGGTTTAATGCTTTTCTAACATTGCCTCTGCATTCATTTCTATTGTCATTCTATTCAATGAAAACAATTAATTTGTGTACATAGTTCAGTAAACCTTATTAACGTATTTATGCATTATATAGAGCAGCCAACCATTAGAACTCTAACACTTAACTAGAGTCCTTTTCATAAACACACACACACACACACACAAATACAATATTAACATTTTGCAATTGTAATTGAATTTCTTTAGTCATTGTTTTACCTTGTGAATGTATGTGTTTGCATTTTCCGCATAGATTTTAAATAGAACGAATAATATATTTGAATTGGTTACGGTTGAACCGGTAACCGATAGAGACGAGGAACAGAAATCAAATGAATTGATGTTACATGATGACGGTTCAGAGTCGGAGAAATCATTAAGGTTGAAAGGTTAGTTTACTGCTCTCTATTTTCTCTTTGAACATTTGCAAAAAATATTCATTTTTATTTAGGTCAAATGGTTTATATGGAAAATTGGAGAATGATTATGTTTTTGGGCACACCTGTTATGCCGGATTTGAATTCTCTTATAACGACAGGTCTGTACATTAATGATTTGTCCATGCATGATTTCAGCAGGTAATTTAAAGATTTTAACTTTTATGTTTTAAAATTTATAGTTGTTTTTTTTTTCTTCAGAGATCTTATGTTGGCGGGTACACAACAATCGGTTGAATTGAAATTGGCCTTAGATCAGGAGCAGCAAAAGTCGAAAAAGTTAGAAGAATCGATGAGAAAACTGGATGAAGAAATGCGCAGAACGGATGAGTTATTATATCAGATGATACCGAAACAAGTGGCGGATCGTTTGAGAAGGGGAGAGAATCCAATAGATACGTGTGAGGTAAGAGGAAACGATTCAAATTTAAGTTTAAGTATGATCTACTTCAGTTCTAGTACAGTTCTAAGTAATTCAGTTCTAGTTGAGTTCTAGTTCTGATCTAAATCAGTGCTAGTTAAGATCTTGTTCAGTTCTAGTTCAGTTCTAGTTTAGTACTAGTTCAGTTCTAGTTCAATTCTAGTCTAGTTCAGTTCTAATTCAGTTCTAGTTCAGTTCTAGTTCAGTTCTAGTTCAGTTCTAGTTCAGTTCTAATTCAGTTCTAGTTCAGTTCTAGTTCAGTTCAAGTTCAGTTCAAGTTCAGTTGTAGTTCAGTTCTAGTTCAGTTCTAGTTCAGTTCTAGTTCAGTTCTAGTTCCGTTCTAGTTCAGTTCTAGTTCAGTTCTAGTTCAGTTCTAGTTCAGTTCTAGTTCAGTTCTAGTTAAGTTCTAGTTCAGTTCTAGTTCAGTTCTAGTTCAGTTCTAGTTCAGTTCTAATTCAGTTCTAGTTCAGTTCTAGTTCTAGTTCAGTTCTAGTTCAGTTCTAGTTCAGTTCTAGTTCAGTTCTAGTTCAGTTCTAGTTCAGTTCTAGTTCAGTTCTAGTTCAGTTCTAGTTCAGTTCTAGTTCAGTTCTAGTTCAGTTCTAGTTCAGCTCTAGTTCAGCTTCTAGTTCAGTTCTAGTTCAGCTCTAGTTCAGTTCTAGTTCAGTTCTAGTTCAGTTCTAGTTCAGTTCTAGTTCAGTTCTAGTTCAGTTCTAGTTCAGTTCTAGTTCAGTCTAGTTCAGGTCTAGTTCAGGCGAGTTCATCTATTCAGTCTATTCGTTCTAGTTCGTTCTAGTTCAGTTCTAGTTCAGTTCTAGTTCAGTTCTAGTTCAGTTCTAGTTCAGTTTCTAGTTCAGTTCTAGTTCAGTTCTAGTTCAGTTCTAGTTCAGTTCTAGTTCAGTTCTAGTTCAGTTCAGTTCAGTTCTAGTTCAGTTCAGTTCAGTTCTAGTTCAGTTCTAGTCAGTTCTACGTTCAGTTTCTAGTTCAGTTCTAGTTCAGTTTCTAGTTCAGTCTAGTTCAGTTCTAGTTCAGTTCTAGTTCAGTTCTAGTCTAGTTCAGTTCTAGTTCAGTTCTAGTTCAGTTCTAGTTCAGTTCTAGTTCAGTTCTAGTTCAGTTCTAGTTCAGTTCTAGTTCAGTTCTAGTTCAGTTCTAGTTCAGTTCTAGTTCAGTTCTAGTTCAGTTCTAGTTTAGTTCTAGTTCAGTTCTAGTTTAGTTCAGTTCTAGTTCAGTTCTAGTTCAGTTCTAGTTCAGTTCTAGTTCAGTTCTAGTTCAGTTCTAGTTCAGTTCTAGTTCATTTCTAGTTCAGTTCTAGTTCAGTTCTAGTTCAGTTCTAGTTCAGTTCTAGTTCAGTTCTAGTTTAGTTCTAGTTCAGTTCTAGTTTAGTTCAGTTCTAGTTCAGTTCTAGTTCAGTTCTAGTTCAGTTCTAGTTCAGCTCTAGTTCAGTTCTAGTTCAGTTCTAGTTCAGTTCTAGTTCAGTTCTAGTTCAGTTCTAGTTCAGTTCTAGTTCAGTTCTAGTTCAGTTCTAGTTCAGTTCTAGTTCAGTTCTAGTTCAGTTCTAGTTCAGTTCTAGTTCAGTTCTAGTTCAGTTCTAGTTCAGTTCTAGTTCAGTTCTAGTTCAGTTCTAGTTCAGTTCTAGTTCAGTTCTAGTTCAGTTCTAGTTCAGTTCTAGTTCAGTTCTAGTTCAGTTCTAGTTCAGTTCTAGTTCAGTTCTAGTTCAGTTCTAGTTCAGTTCTAGTTCAGTTCTAGTTCAGTTCTAGTTCAGTTCTAGTTCAGTTCTAGTTCAGTTCTAGTTCAGTTCTAGTTAGTTCTAGTTCAGTTCTAGTTTAGTTCAGTTCTAGTTCAGTTCTAGTTCAGTTCTAGTTCAGTTCTAGTTCAGTTTTAGTTCAGTTCTAGTTCAGTTCTAGTTCAGTTCTATATTAGAATCAGTAGTTCATCTCCCCTAACTTTCTCAATTATTTTCTAGATGTTTGACTGTGTTTCCATATTATTTTCGGATGTTGTTACCTTCACCGAAATCTGCAGTCGCATTACACCTATGGAAGTCGTTTCCATGCTAAATGCCATGTATTCCATTTTTGATACGTTAACAGAACGCAATTCCGTCTATAAAGTCGAAACTATTGGTGATGCTTATATGGTTGTAGCTGGAGCTCCAGAAAAAGATCCAAATCATGCTGAAAAAGTGTGTGACATGGCCTTAGACATGGTGGATGCTATAACAGATTTGAAAGATCCCTCAACGGGTCAACATTTACGTATACGTGTAGGTGTACATTCCGGTGCTGTGGTAGCTGGTATTGTGGGTCTTAAAATGCCACGCTATTGCCTGTTTGGTGATTCTGTAAATACAGCCTCGCGCATGGAGTCGACGAGTACAGCTATGAAAGTGCATGTTTCCGAATCAACAAAAGAGTTTTTGGGACCGAACTATAGACTAACAGAACGTGGTGAAATCGATGTTAAGGGTAAGGGAACAATGAAAACCTATTGGCTGGATGAGCGCGAACATCGTAAGCCATTGCAATTGTCCATGGCTCAAGTGCATCCGTTATCTGCATTTCCTCCAGCGACATCTTCGGCTTCAACAGCCTTAATAGGTGCTACAAAGTCTGTGCCCAAGGCTATAATGCCGGCACCTAAACCGGTGGTAGCCAAGGAAAAACCTCCCGTCTCCACTGCTATTGCAGTACAAAATTCTACAGAAGTTAAAGTCGATAATTCCATGAATGCATCTTCTCTCACAGAAGATCGCAGTCGCATTTATTCCCCCGTCACTTTCAAAGATGTAGCCCGCCGCAGTATAGCAAACTCACCGGTACGTTCACTTTATGGTGGCAGCATGGTGTCACAAGAAAAAGGACGAGAATCTCGATCAAATTCTACAGGTCATGTATTCATGCGTTCGCCTAGTGATGTCTTCGGTTCGCTCATCTTAGACACCGAAGAGTTCTTGGAAGATTTACAAATATCCCGCAGTTCTTTGGCCAACAATTCACAGTGTCCCTGCAGTCCTATACCACCGTTTCGCATTGGCAGTGCTCCATCTAAACCACGACCCAATAATCCCGATCAATTTACTCCCGAAGAATTGGCCGCCATGGATCAGACTACTCCACCATCAACAGCACCTGCTCGTGATAATTACAATATGAAGTCTTCATCATCGACTTCCAGTCTAACGGTGGAGAAAGTGCAAAAAACCAGGTATGAAAGCAAGTATAAGGAAGTTTGATCACAACTCTTTGGCGAGGTTTTATTTTGTCTAGATTTGAATAGCGTTTTGAAAGGTGTAAAGTAAGTTCAGATGTTGAAAGAGTTCTGTTTTTTCCGAAAGTTCTGATTTAGTTTAAAGCATGATTTTTAACACTTCTTTGGATTTTTTAAAAACTTTATTAATTTTCTTTAATTAAAAATTTTCTACTAACCAATTAAGATTTTAAGAAAAGATAAAAACTTCTATAGAAAAGTTGTGTGAATCAAAACTACTTTTTCTATAGAAAATTTCTCCGAATCAGAGCTACTTTTTTATAGAAAAATCGTCTAAATTGGATCAACTATTTCTATAGAAAAATTGTCTGAAAAGTAGCAACTTTTTCTATAGAAAAATTGCCTCAATCTGGGCCACTTTTTCTATAGAAAAGTGTCTGAATCTGGGCAACTTTATCTCAGAGAAAAATAGAGTTTTTAATTATTTTAAAATGCATCCCATTTATCTTTCTCTTATAACACCCTTTTCTCTTTTATAATTTTTTTACTCACTCTTTCTATCTCTTTCATTCCATTCTTTCTTTCTTTTTCCCTCTCATTCTCTCTCTTTCTTATATTGATATCTCTAATTAGAAAAATAACATTTTCGCCTAGGATTACAAATGTCACAACACCGCAGGACAAGCTGGAGAAAACTCGTCCCCCTATGGTCTCAACTGCTCCTACCCCAGTCGCCGTATGTCCACAAAAGAAGGTGCAGCAACAAATGAAACAAAAACATTTGCAGCAACAAAAACAGCTGCAGCAAACCTCTGAAAAGAAACTGGCATTTACTGACAGTCGTTCCACCTCCAAGGATTCAATATCTATGCATTCACCTCCACCCATGCGCTCACTGTCAGCGCCCCTGCCCATGTCTAAGGCAGCGCGTAAAGCTTTTCTGGCGGCCAAACAAACTAAAGCTATAGAGAAATTGGACAAAATGATCGAAGAAGTCACAGAGAGTGAACATCAAATGAAAACATCACACTCCATGAGAATACATGATGTTTTTGGCGATCGTATACAGGGTCAGGGGCATGGTGAAGATGATATGGATATGGAGGGAGGTTGTCCACTGTTTCTACCACCACCTCCTAGACATATGGCAAATTCAATATCAGATTCCAATATATGCAGTCATGGGTAAGTTTTTTTTTTATATAGTTTTTATTTAAATTTGGAAATCGTATAATTTTGCTCTTTATTTTAGGCACAGTCATGGTCACGCCCCCACCATGCATCACGCTCCTTGTCACCATGTACATGAACCTTCCTCCTCCACCAAAATCAGCACAAGTCAAAGTTTCAGTCATGCCCGCCATACGGCTTCCATACATCCCTGCTGTTCAGGCTATACACCGCACTCCTCCAATGGCCGACACTCACATCGTATGCACTCGAATGCCTGCGAAATACTTTAGACTCTTGTCCGCGACACCAGTCTATTTTCCTTTTTAGGATCTTTATTAAACAAAAGCAATGGTTTTCAAAAGTGGCTTTAACTATCAAGTATGAAAGATTGATGAATTTAAGAAAACAAAAAAACCGAAACAACTGGATATTATTTGGATACTCCTCGTATTGTTTTGAATTGAATTTCAAAAAAAAAAAAATATTGAACGCTTTAAGTATTTTGTATGTGTAAACTAGTAAGTATGTAGGGTACAAATTTAAAATTTTTTAGTATAATTAAGAAAATAGCAAATACAAAAAGGGAAATTTAATGGATAAGGGAATGGAAAAAAGTTGTTCCGATTGACATCTTTTCTATAGAAAAATATGATTTGATTGAGTTAACTTTTCTATAGTAATAGTTGAGTTGATTGAGACAACTTTTCTATAGAAATAGTTGAGTTGATTAAAACAACTTTTCTATAGAAAAAGTTGATTTGATTTAGACAACATTTCTATAGAAAAAGTTGATCT
Organism: Lucilia sericata; assembly: GCF_015586225.1. Taxonomy (NCBI): domain Eukaryota; kingdom Metazoa; phylum Arthropoda; class Insecta; order Diptera; family Calliphoridae; genus Lucilia; species Lucilia sericata. Next base: position 11,425 of record NW_023995560.1, on the reverse strand, counting down.
GACTCAGACAACTTTCCTATAGAAAAAGTTGATCCGATTGAAACACCTTTTCTAAAGAAAAATTTGATCCGATTGAGACAACTTTTCTATAAAAAAAGTTGATTGGATTAAGACAACTTTTCTATAAAAAAAGTTGATTGGATTAAGACAACTTTTCTATAAAAAAAGTTGATCTGATTTTCTATTCTATAGAAAAAGTTGATTTGATTTCGACAACTTTTCTTTATAAAAAGTTGATCTGATTGAGACAAATATTATATAGAAAAAGTTGATTTGATTTCGACAACTTTTCTTTAGAATAAGTTGATCTGATTGAGACAACTATTCTATAGAAAAAGTTGTTTTGATTTAGACAACTTTTCTTTAGAAAAAGTTAATCTGATTTAGACAACTTCTCTTTATAAAAAGTTGATCTGATTTAGACAACTTTTGTTTATAAAAAGTTGATCTGATTTAGACAAATTTTCTTTATAAAAAGGTGATCTGATTCAGATAACTTTTCTATATAAAAACTTGATCTGGTTCGGACAACTTTTATATAGAAAAAGTTGAGTTGATTGAGACAACTTTTTTATAGAAAAAGTTGATCCGATTGAGTTAACTTTTCTATAAAAAAGTTGATTTAATTAAGACAACTTTTCTATAAAAAATGTTGATCTGATTCAGACAACTTTCCTTTAGAAAAAGTTGGTTTGATTCAGACAACTTTTCTATAGAAATAGTTAATCTGATTTCGACAGGATTCCAAAATGTATATTGATTTTTTGAAATTTATTGTAATTCGTTTCCTTTTCCAATTTATTTCCCTTGCAAAACGTCAAATTAATAATGTTTTAAAGTTTCTATATTCTATACAAAATAAATTAAATATAATTAAAGGAAACTATACATTAGTATACCTCTTAAAAGGACAATATATATATTTTGGAAAAAAATTCTAAAAAAGAAAAACCAAATACATAGATAAATTAGTAAAAGAAATATAAATTATTTTTGCCTCTATATATAAATATTAAAAAAAATACTCTTTAAATTAAAATAAACAAGAAAACAAGTATGTAATTACTTAACTATAGTTAGGAATAAAGCATATCCAAAAATTAGTTAATAAGTCAAAGGACTAGAGTGTTATTTTGAAAACAAAAGAAAATATTAAAATAATATCTATTTAATGTTTTTTAATTAAATACTCGTTTATATTTTTGAAATTTAATACAAAAAGTTGTTTAATATAAAATTTAAATGGACTTAGTACGCTTTTTTAGTACAATTTTAAAATATTTTTTTGTTATTAACTTCTAAATACTAAACAACCTGTAAAAATTTGCTTAAATAATTAATAAATGTCAACTTAAAATAGTCAAAACACTCTGCTATACATCTAGTCAAAACAACAAACACTTTGGTTCAGGCCAAAAAGGATAATATCCTGTGATATCCTTCGAAAATTTTTATTCAACATTTTGATGATCAATATACGTATGTATGTCAAAGATTAATCAAAACAACAACCCAAAGCAAATAAAAACAAACAACTCTCACTCACTCTCTCTCTTTCTCTCCTTCATTTCACTAGTCATTTTTTTTTATTTTCTCCTTTTTACATTCAGTTTAGTTGTAAACAACACCACGAGTAGTAGAAAGCTCTAGTTAAATTATTGTATTAAATATTAACAAAAAAGTTTTAGTTATATTAAATAAATAAAATATTGTATTATTATTGGTTTTTAGTGTTAATTTATTATAGTTAAATGTGTAAATGTTTTAAAAATTATAAAAAATCAAAACAACCAACAAAGTATAAACAAAAAAAGTGGCTTGCCAATTGTTAAATGGAAATAAAATTATAAACCTACAGATAGGTAATAAATAAAAGTGATTTAATAATTTAATTAAAACGGTAAAAAAGTTAACAAATATCAGTTCCAGCAACAGGTAAGTGCTAAATTTTTAATTATTTTTTTTACCAAAACTTATGTGGGGCAGCAGCAATATGTTGACAGCCGGCAGCCGTAGGCTAACAAAAGAAATATTAAACATGGTCAGTTCTGTCTTGTTCATAATAATAATCAAAACAAAAAGTTTTTTAATCAGGGTGGCTTTTTGTAATGAAATGTGGACTGAATTATTTAAGGATAAGTTGCCAGAGTCGGAGCAACTTTTTCTAATAAAACGGTGTTTGAATTAGTGTATTTTATTCTGTGCAAAAATTGCCGGAAAAGTTGTGTGAATCACAGCAACTTTTTCTATAGAAAAGTTGTGTGAATCACAGCAACTTTTTCTATAGAAAAGTTGTGTGAATCACAGCAACTTTTTCTATAGAAAAGTTGTGTGAATCACAGCAACTTTTTCTATAGAAAAGTTGTGTGAATCACAGCAACATTTTCTATAGAAAAGTTGTGTGAATCACAACAACTTTTTCTATAGAAAAGTTGTGTGAATCACAACAACTTTTTCTATAGAAAAGTTGTGTGAATCACAGCTACTTTTTCTATAGAAAAGTTGTGTGAATCACAGCAACTTTTTCTATAGAAAAGATGTGTGAATCACAGCAACTTTTTCTATAGAAAAGTTGTGTGAATCACAGCAACTTTTTCTATAGAAAAGTTGTGTGAATCACAGCAACTTTTTCTATAGAAAAGTTGTGTGAATCACAGCAACTTTTTCTATAGAAAAGTTGTGTGAATCACAGCAACTTTTTCTATAGAAAAGTTGTGTGAATCACAGCAACTTTTTCTATAGAAAAGTTGTGTGAATCACAGCAACTTTTTCTATAGAAAAGTTGTGTGAATCACAGCAACTTTTTCTATAGAAAAATTGTGTGAATCACAGCAACTTTTTCTATGGAAAAGTTGTGTGAATCACAGCAACTTTTTCTATAGAAAAGTTGTGTGAATCACAGCAACTTTTTCTATAGAAAAGTTGTGTGAATCACAGCAACTTTTTCTATAGAAAAGTTGTGTGAATCACAGCAACTTTTTCTATAGAAAAGTTGTGTGAATCACAGCAACTTTTTCTATAGAAAAAGTTGTGTGAATCACAGCAACTTTTTCTATAGAAAAGTTGTGTGAATCACAGCAACTTTTTCTATAGAAAAGTTGTGTGAATCACAGCAACTTTTCTATAGAAAAGCCGTATGAATCACAGCAACTTGTTCTATGGAAGAGTTGTGTGAATCACAGCAAATTTTTCTATAGAAAAGTTGTGTGAATCACAGCAACTTTTTCTATAGAAAAGTTGTGTGAATCACAGCAACTTTTTCTATAGAAAAGTTGTGTGAATCACAGCAAATTTTTCTATAGAAAAGTTGTGTGAATCACAGCAACTTTTTCTATAGAAAAGTTGTGTGAATCACAGCAACTTTTTCTATAGAAAAGTTGTGTGAATCACAGCAACTTTTTCTATAGAAAACACAACTTTTCTATAGAAAAAGTTGCTGTGATTCAACTTTTTCTATAGAAAAAGTTGTGTGAATCTCATCAAAGTTGACTTAATCAGAGCAACAATTTTTCTACTCTTATACTTATCCATTTTTTCCTTTCAATAAAACACACAAATTTTATCCTTCCAATTTCAACTGGCAGTGATTTGCTTTTTATTTAAAATTTTTCTTTTTAAAATGAATTTTTTTTTTCTAAATAATTTAATATCATAATTTTGTTTTGTTTAAAAATTTCATTGTTTTAAAAAAGCTTTACAAGCATAAAATAATAATAATTTTTAATATAAATCTATAGATTTTGTGTAAATAAATATTCTTTTCGTTTAATATCTAAAAATTTGTGATTAGAGATCTTTGTGGAGCGGAAAGTGTTAAACATAAAATAATAATTTACAAACTAAATAAATGCTTTTACTAAATTTAGATTTTCAAAATAATTGTTCATGCATAGCTTTTGTAGTAAACACTGAAAGCTGTTTTAAATAAATTATAAACTAAGTAAATAGGTTAACAATTTAATTTTAATAAAAATATGGAATTTATAATTTGCTTTTTTTTTACTTGGTTGAAAATACACTATAAATAATTTGTTCTTTTTTTAAAATACCAATAACAAAATCTAAAGGCAGTGTAAAAATTTGACTTAAAATATTTTTTTCTGTTTTTATCGCTTTTCTAAATATAATTGAATATTTCTTATATATAAATCTATAAAATATACTCTATAGTATATAATTTATATATGTATGTATATATTTGACTAGCATTTATGAGTATAGAAAAAGTTAATTAATTTACTTTTTGTGTAATTTAAGAGTGGGTGGGTTTAATTGCGAGTTTATGATGATTTCTTTACTCTGTTAAATGAAAACTAAACTTCAAATAATGATGGCGTCTGCACATACTCGGCATTCTCATAGATAATTGTACCATCTGAGGTCTCTATAGTTTTGATCAGGGTCTTGCAATAAAAACACACTTTCGAATTCATTAGATGCTGGAGTATACAATTGTTGCACGACTGATGTTTGCAGGGATTGAATACAACAGTTATGGGTTTGGCACAACAGATCGGACAGAGAGAATCTTCGGAAGGCAAGGTAATATCGGAAAGTAAAGATTGTTTAGCCTTAAGCATATCAATAAGGCGACGTACACGTTCGATTTCTTCGGCAGTAACATGGGTTGGAACTAGATGATTTAAGAAAATTTTAATATAAACAAAAAGTTTTTTTCTTATTTTCTTTTCAAAAAACTTACAATCTGTTAGTGTAAACTTTAGTATGGGAGGATCTGCTCGTATTCTTTTCGTAGAGGTAGTAGGTTGAGGAACTCTTACATCATTTGTCAGTGGATCTATATGAGGTCTAGTCGATGGATCAAAATTACCTCTAGGTATTTCACTTTGTTGTAATATGGGTGTTTTTATTTCACCCAAAGCAAATTCTAAATTCGCAAATTGAAAACTGGGATCCGTTAAAAGGGCTCGGGTAATGCGGGTGACCTAGAAGAATAAAATTTACGTCATAAATAGGGTTTTTTTTTGTATAGAAAAGTGGTCTGTAACAGAGCAACTTCTTCTTTAGAAAAGTTATCTGTAACAGAACAACTTTTTCTATAGAAAAGTTGTCTAGAACAGAGCAACTTTTTCTATAGAAAAGTTGTCTATAACAGAGCAACTTTTTCTATAGAAAAGTTGTCTGTAACAGAGCAACTTTTTCTATAGAAAAGTTGTCTGTAACAGAGCAACTTTTTCTATAGAAAAGTTGTCTGTAACAGAGCAACTTTTTTTATAGGAAAGTTGTCTGTAACAGAGCAACTTTTTTTATAGAAAAGTTGTCTGTAACAGAGCAACTTTTTCTATGGAAGTTGTCTGTAACAGAGCAATTTTTTCTATAGAAAAGTTGTCTGTAACAGAGCAACTTTTTCTATAGATAAGTTGTCTGTAACAGAGCAACTTTTTCTATAGAAAAGTTGTCTGTAACAGAGCAACTTTTTCTATAGAAAAGTTGTCTGTAACAGAGCAACTTTTTCTATAGAAAAGTTGTCTGTAACAGAGCAACTTTTTCTATAGAAAAGTTGTCTGTAACAGAGCAACTTTTTCTATAGAAAAGTTGTCTGTAACAGAGCAACTTTTTCTATAGAAAAGTTGTCTGTAACAGAGCAACTATTTCTACAGAAAAGTTGTCTGTAACAGAGCAACTTTTTCTACAGAAAAGTTGTCTGTCTTTAAAAGAGCAACATTTTCTATAGAATTGTTGTATGAATCAGACTAACTTTTTCTTAACAATAATTGACGGAATCAAAGCAACTTTTTCTATAGAAATGTTGCTCGAATCAGTGCAACTGAATCAGAACAACTTGTCTGCAACAGAAGAACAAAAACTTACAACTACCTTTGTTGGATTCTTATCATTATCCATTTCCTCCTTAAACAAAGCCAACAAAATACCCAATGCTGCCGTTATAATGGGGAAGTGAGTAACGGCATTTAAATCAGCCGAACACATATCGACCACAAATTGAAAACATCCTGGAGGCACGGTGACACGTGATAAAACCTGACTGATAAGTTGACAAACACGATTCAGAACCAAATCACTATTTGGACGGCATTGATCATGAAATATATCGGGAGCCACGGTAATAATCAATTCTAAACAACGCATCAAAGACACAGTCAACTCAAAACACATCGAACAAATCTTCAATTGTTTGGGTTCAAAAACTGTGTTCTCCTGGCGATGAGCCGTATTTTGTATCTGATAAAAAATAATTATAATTAAAATAGTTCAGTTTCTTTTATATCAAATACTAACCTCTTGCAAAAGTAATATAAACTCGGAAAAAGCCCAATTCAACTGACTCAATACAGAATTCAAAAAGGCCGTTGCAAATGGTTCATCCTCTATTAGTTTTGCTCCTATTAGCTGTTGAAAGTGCTTCGAAGGATTTGCTGGTGCTATATTATGCAGCAATCCAGTATGTGTCTCATTTTTGGCACGAGAACGACAGAGACCTATTTGTAAAGGCGAATTACCACCCTGCCAAACACAAGGCTGGCGGGCATCACTATAAGCAAAACCATCACCCAACCAGAAACGCAATAGCAACCAATTACTCTGGCCCCAGGCACGATTTTCATAAGGCCGCAATAAGGCTTTAACTAAAGCTAATTGACTGTTAAAAAGAAAATTTTAAGATTTACAACGATTCCTTTATTTTCGTTTTTCATTATTACCTTTTCTTGGGTGCTTTTTCCAATGCTTTAATACCTGATCTATGGCATGTTAATGTACCCAAAGCTTGCAGCAAAGAATCTTTACATGAAGCCAAAATAATGCGTGGATCTGCTGAGTGTACACTTAAGAAATCGGCCACCATACTTATAACACATTCCGAGTCTTGTACCTCAAATTGTACTACTAAATCGTGATTACTAAAATCCATTACTGTATCCAGCAGTATGGGTAATATGTTGATATAGACTTCGGGTACAAAGGAAAATAAATTGCCTTGATGGGAAGAGGCCTATAAAAATGGAATTTAAAAAAACAGATTTATATTTATTTAGAAAAAGTTGATCTGTTACAGACAACTTTTCTATAGAAAAAGATGCTCTGATTCAGACAACTTTTCTATAGATAGATGCTCTGATTCAGGCAACTTTTCTATAAAAAATGCTCTGATTCAGGCAACTCTTGTATAGAAAAAGATGCTCTGATTCAGACAACTTTTCTATAGAAAAAGATGCTCTGGTTCAGACAACTTTTCTATAGAATAAGTTTCTCTGATTCAGACAACTTATAGAACAACTGTAGAAAAAGTTGCTCTGATTCAGACAACTTTTCTATAGAAAAAGTTGCTCTGATTCGGATAACTTTTCTATAGAAAAAGCTTCTCTGATTCAGACTTTTCTATAGAAAAAGTTGCTCTGATTCAGACTTTTCTATAGAAAAAGTTGCACTGATTCAGACAACTTTTCTATAGAAAAAGTTGCTCTGATTCAGACAACTTTTCTATAGAAAAAGTTGCACTGATTCAGACATCTTTTCTATAGAAAAAGTTGCACTGATTCAGACATCTTTTCTATAGAAAAAATTGCACTGATTCAGACATCTTTTCTACAGAAAACGTTATTCTGATTTGGACAACTTTTCTATAGAAAAAGCTTCTCTGATTCAGACTTTTCTATAGAAAAAGTTGCTCTGATTCAGACAACTTTTCTATAGAAAAAGTTGCTCTGATTCAGACAACTTTTCTATAGAAAAAGTTGCTCTGATTCAGACAACTTTTCTATAGAAAAAGTTGCTCTGATTCAGACAACTTTTCTATAGAAAAAGTTGCTCTGATTCAGACAACTTTTCTATAGAAAAAGTTGCTCTGATTCAGACAACTTTTCTATAGAAAAAGTTGCTCTGATTCAGACAACTTTTCTATAGAAAAAGTTGCTCTGATTCAGACAACTTTTCTATAGAAAAAGTTGCTCTGATTCAGACAACTTTTCTATAGAAAAAGTTGCTCCGATTCAGACAACTTTTCTATAGAAAAAGATGCTCTGATTCAGACAACTATTCTATAGAAAAAGATGCTCTGATTCAGACAACTTTTCTATAGAAAAAGCTTCTCTGATTCAGACTTTTCTATAGAAAAAGTTGCTCTGATTCAGACAACTTTTCTATAGTAAAAGTTGCTTTGATTCATACAACTTTTCTATAGAAAAAGATGCTCTGATTCAGACAACTTTTCTATAGAAAAAGTTGCTCTGATTCAGACAACTTTTCTGTAGAAAAAGTTGCTCTGATTCAGACAACTTTTCTATAGAAAAAGTTGCTCTGATTCAGACAACTTTTCTATAGAAAAAGTTGCTCTGATTCAGACAACTTTTCTATAGAAAAAGTTGCTCTGATTCAGACAACTTTTCTATAGAAAAATTGCTCTGATAAAGTTGTTCCTTTTGAGACAACTTTTCTATAGGAAAAGTTCGTCTGTTGAGTTGACCTACATTTAAGGTTCTTAAAGTTTTCTCCAATAACCAAATTAATAATAGACGTTTCTTCTGACCCAATGCCACAGCTCTAAACCAGGCCTGTTTACGAGCCAAATCAATCGAACGTTTCTATAAAAGAACAGAAATTATTAAGAAACTAAACTAAAGTGTAGAAATAAATAAAACAAATACCGCAAAAACATTTTCCCTTTGACTGAATTTGGTTCTTAATTCTGAAACCACATGAGAATGCTGATCATTCATACAAACACTGGCATGATCTTCTAAAGCCTGCAGTTTCTTTTCAACATCTTCACGATAGTATTTCGTTTCTAAAAGAACATCATTTAAGGCAGCGATTTCATCGCGTACCGAGGCAATCTGTAAAGTATTAAAGGAAAAGGTAAAAGATAAGTTTCTTAGAAGATTTTGGTTTTATAAACTACCTTAACAATATATTTATGACCCACACAGTAATAATATAAAACACATAAATCCAATAATTGAAATAAAGAAGATTCGTTGTCACTATTGCCGGGAGTTATTTCTAAAGTATTAGTTACCCGGGGATTTATAAAAGAGGTAAAGGTGGCCGAATTGCTAGGAAAAAGAGAAAACCTCGTTGAACAAACATAATTAAGGAAATTGTTGAAATAGTTAAAAACATACCCAGCAGAACGACCTATAATGGAAATATTATTTATAGTATCAGCAGCTAAAATAGAATTGTTGTTTTAAAGAAATATTAAAGTTTTGTTTTAATAAAGAGAAACTTACTTAATTCTGCTACTCTCACAATAACCCGGTCATCTTCTATTAGCTCTTGGGTTCTTTCCGTACCCAAATACTGTTGTATTTCATTGCGATGCACTTTACGCAAGTGAGACAATACCCCACCCACACGATCATAATGTTGATACTCGAAACTGCCATCGTAAAAGTATTTGGGTTTAATTTCTATATCATTGCCAGGCATTTCCTTGTCAAAGGTGGTCTTGGTGACATCAACTAATATACCAATGAAAGCTAAGGCCACTGTATTCTCAATGGGATGTAAAATACTCGATTGCATAAAGAAGAAAGAGTGAAAAGGCTAAAATTGTTAAAGAAAATAAGTTTTTTTATTCCCTTATAATGATGTTCATATTACCCTTTGTTCCATGGACAAATCCATAACATATCTACGTAGTTTAGCTAAAAATAATTTACTTGAAGAGGGTGTTTTATCATCACCATCATTATTGGTGAGTAATGTTAGCAATAGAGTCTTTTGTAAGGCATATAAGAAATCTGTAGACTTGGCTATTTTCTCCACAACAGCCATATATTTACTTTTGGGACCACCAATACCCTCAGTCCAGGCCATATGATTGGGTATTAAATTTTGCATATAATTAAACTCCGGTGGTCGTATATACATTAATAAAGCCAAACTAAAACGTAAATAATTTAAATTTTTTCACAGAATTCAAAAAAATCCAAAATAAACTTACTAATGTTTTTTGAAGAACTTATGTTCCAAATAGGTTTTTCTAGTGCGTGTATGATTACACAGACATATTAAAATCTGTAAGGCATGACGCTGTTGCTCATAGTCTAAACCCTTATTAGTATGAGTATAATTACTAAGCATAGCATTGGCTAGTTTCTTTAAAAGAAACTTCATTTCATCCACTTCTAAATAATTCCAAAATATATTCAACAGAGCACCTAAAATACTCTCCGCATGTCCGGGTAATATGGAATCAGTTTCATTTCTTTAAAAAACCATAAAATAATCAGGAAAATTTTGAGTTTTAATAACTCTAACACACTCACTTCATATTGCACATTTGTCCCATTAAAGGCAACAGTTTGTCCTCTATGACATAGGTGTTAAACAGCAAAGGCGTCAACTTTTCTATCAATAGGGTACAAAACACCACATATACCGTTTTCTTGGTGGATAATTTATCATCCTTAGGCCTTTTTCTCATTTCACAATTATGTCGTGCCACTACTAAGGCTAAATTTTGTAAATACTCCAACAGCAAATCGGCTTTTTCTAAACATATTAAAGGTTTGGCCATTAAAGGCATATAACCCGGTACTGGATACTTAAAGGGGGCGTTACCAAAATTAGCCTGTACCCCCTGATTGTAGCCCAGTGATATGGCTGGGAAAAAACTTATATTTGGTCCCTTTTCAAGTTTCTCGAATGCCGGACCCATGGATTTGCCATTGCGATAGAATTCTATCAATTCGTTGTCTACATCTATGGTTACACCAATAATATCACCAATTTGCCATTTGTCACCATATCTGAAAAGAAAGGAAGAAAGTTTAATTGAAAATTAAACTAATTGCTTCCAACAAACAACTTTTTCTTTAGAAATGTTGCCTCGGATAGAGCAAATAGCTTCAAAAAGGCAACTTCGATAAAAAAGTTGTCCCCAAAAGAAACAATACCCCTACAGAAAAGTTTACTCAAAGAGGGCAAGTTTTTCTCTTCAAAAGAAAAGTTGTCTGTAACAGAGCAACTTTTTCTATAGAAAAGTTGTCTGTAACAGAGCAACTTTTTCTATAGAAAAGTTGTCTGTAACAGAGCAACTTTTTCTATAGAAAAGTTGTCTGTAACAGAGCAACTTTTTCTATAGAAAAGTTGTCTGTAACAGAGCAACTTTTTCTATAGAAAAGTTGTCTGTAACAGAGCAACTTTTTCTATAGAAAAGTTGTCTGTAATAGAGCAACTTTTTCTATAGAAAAGACGTCTGTAACAGAGCAACTTTTTCTATAGAAAAGTTGTCTGTAACAGAGCAACTTTTTCTATAGAAAAGTTGTCTGTAACAGAGCAACTTTTTCTATAGAAAAGTTGTCTGTAACAGAGCAACTTTTTCTATAGAAAAGTTGTCTGTAACAGAGCAACTTTTTCTATAGAAAAGTTGTCTGTAACAGAGCAACTTTTTCTATAGAAAAGTTGTCTGTAATAGAGCAACTTTTTCTATAGAAAAGTT
>NW_023995559.1:17500-34314 GCF_015586225.1 Lucilia sericata | reverse complement strand
GGAGGTTAAATGCTGCATACTACTAGAATACAGATGCTAGCTTATTTTGTGGGTTTTGTTTATTTGTGTGGCTTTAATATTAAAAAAAAAACAAACATTAAGCAACTTTAATTGCCTTAAAGATGAATTCGTAGAATTCATGTTAGAGTTTATTGTCTGCCACAAAAGTCTAAAGAGCCAAACTTGGTGAGAATCTTTTTTTCTTACTTTACCGGCAATGTAAAGTTCAACAATAAAAAAAAATTTTGTTTGTCTTCGCAAATAAACAAAATAAAAAGTTATTATAGCCTAAGATTTATTATAAAGATTTTGAAATCTTAGATTTATGACTTGCTATATGATAATCGTGCATTTTATTGCTGGCATCCAAAAAAAAAAAAAAATAAAAACACAAAAAGTTTCTATATATTAAGGAAAATATTATTGTTATTTTTAGAAGAAATTCTAGAGGTTTCAACAACAATACAACATATTTGTATTATGCAAGGTTTTGTTTTACCATTATTAGTTTTTTTTGTTTAAAATTTGAAGTCTACGTTCTAATTTATTTAGACACACGCAACCTGTTTTATTTATAATAAATTTTGAACTTTTTTTTGACTGAATAAAATTTAATGAGAACAAATTTGCATAAATTTAGAATTGGATCAAAATTAAATATTCTTAAGACATAAATAAATTTAATTTATATCCTATTAACAAAAAAAAAATAAATTTAATTTATGCAAATTTTTAAATATTCAAGAAATTGTTTTCAAAACCAACTTAAACAGGGAGTTTTCTAGAAAACTATAATAGATTTATTGAAAACAAAACTAGATTTTAATAGAATTTGTATACTTTTTCTTAAGAAACTGGAGCATAGGTACAAGCTAAAAAGAGATTCTATTGAAAAAACTACCTATACGAGAGATTTTAAAACAAAAGCTTTAGCTAGCTGCAGATTAATACAGATAAGCTTAACTTAAAGATTTAAAGAACTTTAGATGAAAAAATTACATTTAGGAAAAGTTTTGTATATAATAAGATAGCAAAAGCTTTTGTCAAAACAAGCTTTTTTAGAAAAATTCAGACAATGAATAGGAAAACACAAGGTTCCTTCAAGAAAGCTTTTAAAAGTACACATAAACTAAATAAAAGCTCTAGCTGAAAAAAATAACATGCATGAAAAACTTTATATATGATAAGCTAAAAGAAAAAGCTTTTTTAGTTTAAAAAGTTTGTATACCAAAAAGGTATACATCTACTCGGAGGCCCAAGAGGATCCATTAAAGCAAAAGCTTTACTCCAAACTACCTTTTTTGAGAGAAATTCAGTCAACAAAGGTTTTTTATGGTAAAAAGAAAAAAGGTCACTAGTTCAGAGAAAGTTTTCTCCAAGAAAGCTTTTAAAAGTATGTACAAATAAACTAGGAAAAGCTTTTTATAGCAAAAGTTAAATGAAAAGCTTAAGAAAGCCTAATATAGAGAGAGATTAACACAGAAAATCTTTGTATATGATGTGTAAAAGCTTTGTACATGAAAAACTAGCAAAAGCTTTCCTAAACATAAATTTTCTTTAGAAAAAACTTTTGCTAAGAAAGTTTTTCTGAAGAAAGCTTCAAGGAAAACAAACCATATATACAAATTTAGCAAACAAAAGCTTTCTATAGGAAAAAGGGCAAAATGTTTTTATAAATATGTTAAGCTATTGAAAGCTATAAGAGCTTTTGGTTATAAATATAAATAATAAATAAATCCAGAGAAAGATTTAGAAAGCTTTTTAAAGCAAAACTTAAGCTTGCAAATTCTTTTCTATGGAAAAATTTAGCTAACAAAAAGCTAAATTTTCAAAGGAAATTCAAAGGAAATCATAACATTTCATAAACTTTAATAAAATAAATAAATCTTCCAAAGATTTAAACAAAACTCATTTAAAGCTCTCTCAGTATCTTTCCATTTGTCTTTCATTCAAACAAATCACATAACTTTACTCCATATCTTGACAAAATAGTTTAATTCTTGTTTTTTACTTTCCCACAAATATTCCACATTTCGTTACAATTTAAATGAATTTAAAATGACTTGAAAAAATCGTAAGAAAATTACAAAAAAAAACAGAACACACAAAATAAAATATCAACAGCAAATAAAATCTTGTTTAATAAAAACCAGTTAATAACGGTAGTTATTTAAACAAATTTAACTAACAAATAGAGTATTTTTTTATTATATCATTTTCGATTAAAAAGTCTTATAGAAACTTTACGCAACATTTAGTTTTATAAGAAAAACAAACAACAAATAAATAAACCGGCAACACGACTACAAATAAATGACAACAACTTAATTTATAACAATTTAATAAAATTAACAAAAACATTAAATTAATTTATTTTATGCCCTAAATATATAAAAATTAACAATTGTTTTCTTAAGTTAAAGTGAACCCACCTTTTTTAAATAAATTTATTTAAATTTATTTTTTTTAAAGACTAGTAATTAAATTTGAAATTAATTGCTAAAAAGTAATAATAAAATTTAATTTTAAGCTGAGACTAAAATAACTTTCGTTTCAAATATAAAAAATAAATTAATCTAATTAATTGACATTTTTTTGTGCATTCATTGTTAAAGCTTTAAATTTATTCTGTGTAGATTTATTTAATTTGAAAAAATATTCCCAAATGTTGAGAAAACGTGTCTAGAAATGTGCTTAATAAGTCAATGTGTAATGAGAAGTTTTTGTTTTTTTTTCCTAACATGTTTTTTTTATATAATAATTATAACTTTTTGTGTGTGTGTGTGTTTTTTTTTTCTGTTAAATCTTACAAAAATAATTAAGTTTAAAAACGGCATCTTCTAATGTTAAATAACGTTTGTTAATCTTTATAATTATCCCCTAGACGGATATACATATACGGGCTCTAGACTGTGTTGTGTTTTTTATTTTTGTTTTTAGAGAACTCAAATTAAGCTAAAGTCATGTAATTAAACTTTTGAAACTTACACAAGCATTTAATAAATTTATTTTTAGAATATTTAACACTTTGCGTTTTTGTTTAATAAATTAGCAAGAGGTTTCGGTAGAAAAGCAGAGGTCAGCGAAGCTTTTCTTCTAGAATGCTTTCGATAGCGGGAGATTTCGTTGCTAAAGCAAACGTAAAATTTCTTTAGAAAATCTTAAACTAGCAAGAGATTTCTTGAAGAAAGCTTAAGCTAGGGAGAGATTCTTAACTAAAGTTTAAGTTAGAGAGTTTTTTCTTTACAAAAGCTTTACCTAGCAATAGATTTCATTAGGAAAATTTAAGTTTGCGAAAGTTAAGGAAATTTCTTTATAGAATTTAGTTTAAGAAAAGCTTAGCTTAAAAGCACATTTTTTAAGAAAAGCTTTTGCTAGCCACAAAATTCCTTAAAAAAGCTTTAGCTAACGAGTGATTTTTTGGAAAGCTTAACATGACAAACTATGTTTTAAGGAAAACTTTATAACGTTCCTTATTAAGGTTTCTTAAGCTAACAAAATTATTACCTCAGAAAAGCTTAAGCTAACAAAAGATTACTTAAGAAAAGCATAAAATAGCTGAATGCTGAAAATAACCAATAATTTCTTAAGCAAATAACTGCAACAGAAAGCTTTTTTCATAATCTTACAAATAATGCAACATTTTTAAAACCTGTTGCAATTCTGCAGTTCAAAAACAAACGAACGTACTAATGTTAATTTCTGGGTATTTTTCCATTGCAAACTATAGCTTTAATAACAATCAGAAAACTGAATACAAAAATATTTCAAAATACTACTAAACTAACAACAACGACCTTGTGAAACCCTTTTTGCTAAGACTTTAGTTTCTAATACTAATAAAGGTGTGTTTAACAAAGCGAGCCTAAAAATTTCTTAACATTTTTACTACAAATTTAATTTACGCTTTCAATTGTCGTTCGTAGCTTTTCTACTACTATTTTTTATTATTATTTTATTTAATTTCACTTTTCTTTTTGTACAAATCAAAGCTGGTCATGAATTTTGCAATTTTCTATACAATTTCACAGTCCATGACAACTACATACATGTTTGACTCATGTTGAAATTGAAATTTATATACAAAAAAACAAAAAACTACTATTTCCGATATTTTCACAACTTTGCTTTACAAAATACCAATTAGTCAATGGTTGCTGTTGTTGTGTTTAGTCATGTCGTTTTCCTTTTAGGAAAAATTCAAATAATTACACGTATTTATTCTTTGACTTGTTGCTTTTGCAATTGAAAGTAATTGTAATTATAGAAATAATACTTACGGCTGGCACATTTGGGCGGGTACGGGCAGTGATAAAATCTGCCGGGTTTAGTGGAGGTGGTGGTAGTAGTTCTGGCTTGACTAATGGCAGGTTCAGCATATGTTGCTGCCACACAGAATGCAGCTAAAACCAAGGTGACTTTCATCTAAGAAAAGAAATAGAAATGAAATTAATATTAATGGATTTGTTTAAAAGTGAGTTTTTTTAAATATAATATTTTTAATTAAGTTTGCCCTTAAATGGATTATTATGGTTTTCTGGTTTTATAAGATTTTTCTGAACTACTTAGGGTATTCCTCTAAGGAAAGCTTAAACCAAACACATTTTTTTTAGGAGAACTTAAGCTAGCGAGAGATTTCTTTAGAAAAGTTTAAGTTAGAGAGAGTTTATGTTTAGGAGAACTTAATCTAGTACGCCATTTCTTTAGTGATGCTTTAGCTAGCGAGAGTTTTGTTTAGAATAGCTCATGATATTGAAAATGTTCTTAAAAAAGCTTATCGTAGCGAATATTTCTGGGGATTGTTTAAGTTAGTGATAAATTTCCTAAGGAAATCTTAGCTAGCGAGAGATTTCTTATGAAAGCTTAAGCTAGCTATTAATTTTCTTAGGAAAGCTTTAGCTATCGAGAGATTTGTTTAGAAAAGTGTAAATTGAAAGTGTTCTTAAAAAAATGTAAGCGAGAGACTTTTTACGAAAGCTTTAAAGAGCGAAATATTTCTTTGCGAACGTTTAAGTTTGTGATAAATTTCCTAAAGCTTTAGCTAGCAAAAGATTTCCTTATGAAAGCTGAAGCTAGCGATAGAGTTTCTTAAGAAAGCTTAAACCAGCGAAAGATATGTTTAGAAAAGCTTATGATAGTGAAAGTTTTCTTTAAAAAGCTTTAGGCGAGAGACTTTTTTACGAAAGCTTTAAATATCTCATAGAAACCCTTATGACAGATTTCTTTACAACAACTTAAGCTAACTAGAGATTTTCTCAGGAAAGCTTAGAGAAAGATGGCTTTTTGTCTCAAACTAAAACAGATTTTCAAATTTTTGCATTCATTTTTCTATCAAAAAATCTTGACCTCCTTTTTAAAATGTTGCAAGAAGACTAAACAACGCCTTTTTATTCAAATATTCCAAAGATATTAGAATTTGGCAATAAACCTCTTTTGATGAATGGGAACTGAAAGACTAAACAAAAGATTTAAGCAACAAACTTTTTTACAGCTTTTATGTTGATTTTTTTTTTTTTAATTATTGCTTTTATGTATAATATTTTACTAAACAGGCATGATTTTTTTATGAAATTTTTATTTAAATATTTAACAAAAATAATGATAACAACCTTATAAAATGCAAATGAAGGCAGTTTTTGTATTTAACACTTTTAAGATTTACAACGCCATTTAATAAAACTGTTTTGTTGTTATTAAACACGTCCGGTCACTTGAACGGTCAACTGTCACTCAAGCAAGTCAAATGCAAATTTTATAATGAATTGTTTATACAGCAAAGGGTGTTAATAAAAAGCCAACAACAATCTCCTCAAATTGGAACAACAACTTCAAAAGCAATAACAGCAGCAGCTTGAGTATTTAAACAATGATTAACAACTTATTGTTGCTTGTGGTCTTTGCCAGTTTAGTGATGTTGAAGATAAAATTCATAAAATGTTAATTATGTTGCTGAGAATCTGATAGCAGCAACACTTTAACAATACACTTGAAAAGTTAAAATAATCAACAACAACAACAAAAAGAAGCTTAATAATTATGCATAAACTTATTAAAAATGCAATATGCGTGATAATGGTGTGTATACGCATTGGAATCACTTTTTTTAAACACTTTTGTATGGATGAATGATTTGATTTGGCATGCCTTACCATGCTTTGGCTTGCTGGTGGTAGTGATGGTGGTTGTTTTGGTATGTAGTATATTTCCATTTACAAAAATCAAAATCAACAAACTTAAAATAGCTTTGTAGTGGTTTTTTTATGTCAAGGATGTAGATATTTTTTTATATACATATAACCGGTTAAATTATATTTTTACAATAAATATTGACAATACATTTACTACTACACCTATATATACATAGACAATATGTATAGGTGAAGAAGCTCTGGCGCTTGTTTGTTTATTGTAGCATTTTACCTGTGTGCATCTGAATTATTCTGATTCGAACAAAATTGTATTTTTTAGCCATTAAAATACTAAATGTATGAATAATAGTGGTTTTAATAAAATTTACATGCTCCTCTTTATAAGTATACATATGTGTATGTGTGTCGGTGTGCTCATCACCTTTTGCTTTGATTTAAACATGTGTATGTGTGTGTTTATGTTAACTGAGAAGAATTTTAATTTTACATGGCAGACAAATTGATAGACAATGACACCTCAATGACCTTTAAAAAAATTTTAAACTTAAATATTGAAATTGAAGACTTGACTGTGTAAGTTTCAGGCACATTTTTTGTGGTTTTTCCAATAATTGGAGGGCATTGAAGTGTATTTAATTGAAATTTTAAAGGGGAACAAATAGACTTTTACTTTTGTTTTTTGGAGTGTTTAAATAAGTTGTAGTAAACAATATGTTTAATGATTTGTTTCGGGGAAATAAAAATTTAGATTTTAAGTAGCAAGAGAAGCTTTACCGAGAAATTCTTTATCAATATTTAGAAATTTAAGTTGGAGAGACATTTCCTTAAGAAAACAGATTTTTTCAATTTCTTTAAACAAACGAAGAACTTCTTAAATAAGACTTAAGCTAAGAAAAAGCTTTAGCTAAAGCTTTCTTTAAAAAGCTTAAGCTCTTTAACTTTAATAAAGATAAAACTAGCAAGAGATTTCATAAAGAAAGCATAAGAAAGTAAAAGGTAGATTTCTTGAGGAAAGCTTTAACCCGCGAGATGTTGCTTAAAGAAAGCTTTAGCTAGCAAAAGAGCTTAAGCCGACGAGAGATTCAATAAAAAAATTTAAAATGTTGAGAGAAACACTTTTTAAGTACTAAATAGTGTTAAAAAACACTTCAAACTGGTTTTAGTACTAAAAAATTTTAACGGTTTTAAGCAACAAGTACTAAAATACTTTAAACAATTAAAAATTAATGTAAGTACTAAAAAGCATTGAAAAATTTTTTAGAACTTTTAGTACAAAACAAGTGTTTCAAAAGTAAAATATATTCAAAAGTGTTTCCCAGTACTAAAAAGCTTTAAGCTCGTTTTAGAACTGAAAGGTATTAAAATTTGTATAAATAATAATGTACACAAACTTCATTTGAAAAAGTACTAAAGATTATTGAACTTGTTTTCAATATTAGCAACTTTAAATAATTACAAAATAATAACTTTAAAATAAAAAATAATTAAAAAGAATCGATCTTCTTTTTAAATATTTAAACAATACACATACATACACATGTTATTTGACTTTTTAAAGGTTACTAAATTTAACATTGTTACAAACAAGAAAAAATTATTTTTAAATGAAAAATGTTTAATAATTTATTAAACAAAACCACAAAGAAAAAAATACAAATCTCCTAATTTATTATCAACATCATTATAATTTAATACACATGTTGAAACAATCATCATAATAAATTATAACAAATTATGCAGACAAAAGAAACAAATATATAAAGTTTATAACAAACTGACAAAATTTGAATGTTTACTAATAAAACATAAATTTACTACAGATTTACTACCACTACTACTATTGCTATTTTTTATATTTTATTGTTTTTTTTTAACAATTTACAAATAAGGGGAGAAACCTAACTGACTGCCTGCCAGTCAGTCAGACTGTTTGTCAGTTTGTCTATCTATCACTCAATATTGGTGTTTATGTCCATCTAAAGTTTAAATATTTTTTACACATTTTTTTATGCTTAAATTCCATAAATTTTTTTAAGCTTCATTAATTACAATTATTATTTCATTATTTTTAATAAATTGTTTTTATTTTTTCATTAAGTTTTATTTGTTTTTTGTTTGTTATTAAATATTTGTGGTTGTGGTGTGTAGGCTTGTGGTGCGTGCTGTTGTTTGGGCAAGAGATTTCAATTGTGTTAATCACTTATGAATGGGTCTTTATGGTGTTGACCATATATATTTCTAGAAATTTTTTTTTAAGTTTTTTAAAAGTTTTTACATTATTATTCAAAGTTTATACGTATTGACAGTGACATTGTTGATTGGTTCATTGTCGCGATTTTTTTTTTTTTTGTCAATGGATTTGATGAGGATTTTCTATAATTTATTACATTTAATATTAATGTTTGAATTTATGGTTGTTGGTTTTTAAGGGGTTTGAGACTGTTCTAGATCTTTGGGATTTAAACAAGAATTTAATAGTTCTTGTTTACATATTAGAGAAATTGGACTAAAAGTGAATGAATTTTAGTACTAAAAAGTTTAAGATTGCTGCCTTTAAAACTTAAAATTATTAAAAACTATTTTTTAGTACTAAAAAAGTATCATAAACTGTTTTAAGTACTAAAAAGTACTAAACATTTTGAAAATGTTTTAATTACCTAGTCTTAAGTCCTTTAAAACATAAAAAATTGGTTTTAGTACTAAAAAGTCTTAAAACTTTTAAATATTTAGTACAGTTTGTAATGTTATTAGAAGTATTAGACTTAGTTTTTAGTACTAGAAAGTTTTGAAAACAGTAGTATGATTTGTTTTTAGTAGTAGAAATCATATAAAGTACTAAAGTGCATAAAACTATTCAAAACTGGTTTTAGTACTAAAAAGTTGTGAAAAATCTTACAACTTTAAAGTTTTTAGAACAGTTTTGTAATGTTAAAGGTATTAGATACTGTTCTTAGTACTAAGTTTTTGTGGAAAGCAGTACTTTAATTTGTTTTTAGTAGTAGAAAGCATTTGAAGTACTAAACTACATAAAACTATTCAAAACTGGTTTAAGTACTAAAAAGTTGTAAAAAGTCTTACAACGTTAAAGTTTTTAGAACAGGTTTGTAAAGTTAAAGGTATTGTTGGAACTTATAAGTTTCAAATTCCAAGTACTAAAATACACAAAACTATTAAAAATTTGGTTTTTGGTACTAAATTTGTAAAAAATCTTAAAGCTTCAAAATATTTCAAACAGTTCTTAGAGTAAAGGTATTAAAAACAATATTTAGTACTAGGTAATATTGAAAACAGTTTTTAGTACTAAAAAGTACTTTAAACAGGCACCAAATTACCGCAAACCTTATTCGATTCAAAATTCAAAATGTTGCTCAATTTTACTCGATTACGTGTGAGGTAATTCGATCCCAGCTTTTAGTACTAGAAAGTTTTAACTGTTTTAAGCATCAAAGCTGAAATTTTGTGGCAAATTACTAAAAACTATTAAAAATGAGTTTTTGTACTAAAAAGTTCAGAAAAGTAACTTTCAAAAACAATTAACCGCTTTTTTAGAATATAAGTACTATTTTTTAGTTTCTCTAATTACTCAAAAGTGTTTATAGAGTTTTTTAAAAATTTAGTACCAAAACTAATTTTTTATAGTTTTAAGTAGATTTCCAAGAAAACTACTTTTTAGTACTTAAACAACTAAACTTGTTTATAGTAATTTTTATTACTAAACTGTATTTAGTACTAAATGTATTTATTGTACATAATTTATTAATATTAAAAACAAATTCGAGTACTAAGTATAGTTTAGAATTATAAACTATTAAAATTTTTAGTACTAGAAATAATTTGCATAATAGGAAATATATTTAGTACAAATCAAAAGTTTAATAAAACTATTTTTAGACCTACATTTTTTTAAGTAAGTTTTTTAGTACTACTTTGTTTTTAGTACTAAACATATTTTTAAGTACTAAAAATATTTTTTAGTACATTATGTTTTTTCTAATAATTATTTTTTTTATAGAAAATTTATTTAGTACATACTTTTAATACTAAAAATATTTTTCTTTAGTACTAAAAAAACTTTTTCTATTGAATATTTTTAAAGCGTTTTTAGTACTAAAATAGGTTTCGCTACTAAATTTTACAAAAAAGAAATGAATTTTCAGAAATTCTTATGACTTTTGAAACAAAATTTGGAATTAAATCAAGTTTTCCTTTGAAAATAAAGTCCTTGAAGATTAATTCCAATAAAAAAATTTCTGAAATCAAACCAAAAATTTGAGAAAAAATATTTTTTTATTTAATTTAAAAACTATTTAAAATTCAATTAATTAACTAAAATTTTTTTAATTTCATTTTTAATTTGTAGAAAAAGTTGTAGAAAATTTTTTAAATATTTAAGAACAATGAAATTCCCTTTAGTTTTCGAATTCAGAATTAAGATTTTAAAGCATTAAGCTAAAATTAAAAAGAAATATTTAAAAGCTTAACTTCTAGAACAAATTGTTTTAAAGAAAACTTTTATAATTCCAATATTTGTGTTATATCTGAGAACTTTTTTTCTTTTTCATATTTTTCTTCGCACACAAAATCATCAAATCCACCAAATAACTAAAATAAAATATTTAATTAAAAAAAAAAATCTTGCAATTTATGTTTGTCATCATCCACTATTATGTCATCATCATCATTGCATTTAGCATAAAATTATTATTAATAATAATAATGTTGCACAATACTTAGTTGTCATTATTATTGTTGTTGTTGTTTTCATTATTTGTTGCATGATTGACACATATATATTTTTTTGTTGTTGTCAAGAATCGTATTTTATTTTCATTAAATTTTTGTTTGTCTTTTTTTTTTTTTGATATTTCTAAACAAAAATTGTAAATTATGATAGTAAATATGAAACCAACTAAAGTTAAATAAGATAAACACACACAAATACACACAACAAACAAACGGCAGCAGCAGCAGCTAACAACCACTAATAAATAGGAAAATACAAAAGACTTAAGCAACAAACTTGTTTGACATATTGAAACATTTTTCATTTCATACTGTGAGATAATAATTTTTCTTATATTTTTTGTTAGATTTTCTTTTTTAAATGTTTTAAAGTCTTTTTTGATACACTTTTTTTAAAGAAATTTCAACACTTTATTTTTTTATTTAAAAAAACAGTTCTTTAAAAATTGTTTTTCTTGTATTTTTTGTATATAAAATTGTTTATATTTTATAATGTCTCTTTTTTGGGGGGGTTTTAAAATCAAGGTAATCCATAATAATCCATTTTTATTGTATTGAGTAATTATTAATAACTGGTTGTTATCCTTTTGTTGTTTAACGTTGAGAGGGGTTATTAGCTCCTTAGCTTCTTCTTACCTTGGGCTTTAATACACTTAAACACACTGTGAGTCGGAGTTTTTTTGCTTTTTTATTTGTAAATGACCGGGTTTGGTAGTAACAACCAAACGCTGATACTGGCGAACGAAAACAAAAATCAATTGCGAGGCGCAAAGTATTTTATAGCCACTTATATTGTTACTCATACTTAAACACGAAAAAAAACGTTAACACACATACATGTCTAAAACAAGTTAAGAGCATGCACATGATAATGTTGCTGATAATGTTGTTTTTGCTGTTGTTATAGTGTGTGTTTTTTGTTAATATATATATATTTTTTTTTTGTTATTTTTTTATATTGAAGATGGTTGTTGGAAAAAAAACCCACTATAATATCATCTTCTTTAGTTTAAGTTAAAATAGCAAAAATATTGTTTTTGTTTATTTGTATTAAAATGTATGAATAAATATTTTAAACATACATTCATATCAGACAAATTGTTTAAAAGTATTGGTGAGTTTTAAGAGTTCTCAGTGTATTTGTGTTAGTTTTACAATATGTAATTGTTTATATCATTAGCATGATCTTAGTTTAAGATCAATAATCATAATAATGAAAATGTTTTCTTTTAGCAACAAAAACACACAAAAATCTTAATTATTAAATAGTAAACTCTTGAAAAATCTTAATTGTTATTAAATAAATTTATTATTTTCTTTATAAAAATCTATTTTTTTATTTTATTTTTTTTTTAAATTTCATAGAATATTCTCAAGTTTTATTCTTAAATTTAAAAATACTAACAAATAAAAAAATAATTAATATAATCATAATTTAAAGAAGCAACAACAAACAAATATTAATACTTTAATGAAATTAAATGAATATATTAATATTTATTAGTTGTATTTGAATTTTTTTTTTATTTTTTTAACATTAAATTGTCATAAAATGAATATTCAATTTTATTTTATAATTTATTTAAACAATTTTTAAATTAATAAATTGTATATCGTGACCCTATATTCAAAAAGTGCGAACTCAATTTTGGGCAAAGTGAGTTTTTGATGCAAAAGGATTCCTCAATGCATGATCCACGTCTGGTATAAATTTGAAACCAAAAAAGTAATTTTTGCACTTTTAACAACAATTTTTGTTAATATGCTATCTCAAAGTTAAATTTTTATTGAAGAAAATAAGTGCTAACTTCCATACAAATTTTACAACATTTTTTAAAACTTCAAATTTATTTAAAATTTATTTTGTATATTAACAAGATGAACATGCTGAACACAAAACAGGTGAAGATTAATAAATTGAATGTATAGTTTTTAAGATATGATCATTTATATAATTGTATATAAAGCCAGTTTTATACTTTAAATAATGTTTTTCCGAAAATTGTAAAGTTATTTCAGAAATCGTTTATAACACTAAGATCTATAATATTCTATGGTTCCAATTTAGAATTTTGATTATAAAAAAGTCTTTAAATGTGCAAATTATGGAGTATTATTCAAAAAATATTGGTACTTTTTATATTCAAAAACTTTTCATAATTTAAAATATTTGTACTGAGAATAAGGAATAGTAAACAAGCAGATATGCCATGAGTTTTTCTACTTAAATGGTGTAAATGCATCTTATTGGACTTACTGGTTTGACTTATATCCCTTTAAAAAAACATTTCATAAAATTATAAAATAACGCATATTATTAGAAGAAATTTTTGTTCTATTCTTTGAACAAAACATGCTAACTTAGAACAAATATTTGTTTTTTTGTCGACCAAAAAGTGCTATCTTAAATAAGTCGCTAAAATGTGCAAAATATTAAAATTTTTTCATAGGTAAGAATTAGTAAGGATGTTAAAAACGTATTATGGAAGAAATATTTTCTTTTAGTGCAATATTTCACGAATTAAATAGTTTTTTTGCTTTCCTGAAAACTAGACTTTATTGATTTAGCACTTTTTGAATATAGGGTATCGATATATTTTTTCAAATGCAAACAGCATCAAACAAAAAACACCCCTCCCACAAAAGACAACATTATGTTTCATTTTTTCTTTAATTTGTTTAGTTTATCAGTGCTATAGTAATTAAATATTTATAATTTTCCTATAAATTTTAATCCTTAAACTTAAGTTGACATGTAGTTACTTAAGTTTTAATTACATCCCAGCAAAAAAAGTGTGGAAAAAGATGTAGAATTTTCATCACAACTAGTAACCCGAAGTGCTTCAAATTCGGGTGTAAAACCTATGAATTTTACATTAGCGTGTCATTGGAGGGATGTTGTTCATTTTTGGCAGCTTTGAACTACATCTGATCTTATTTTTAGAAGCAGTAAAAATTCGATATTTGGATGTCAAAAATAAAACACATTCTCTTAATGACACGCTTATGTAAATTTCACTACTCTTTCACCAAATCTTGATATACTTCAAATATGTTATTTGTAATGACTTTTCCACATCTCTTTCCTCACTTTTAACTGGGGTTTCATTTGTAAGGAAATATTTGGTTTATAAAAGTGAAAAATATGTAATCGCATTTTAAGATGTGATTAAGATGTAGTTTGTAAAGTATGACATCAATTATTTTTTGCTGGGATGTTGCTTGGGGGGTGACAAATATTGTCAGAATGTTGGTTAAATCACTTATCATGCTTAACTGAAGTCAAAGTTTAATTGACAGTTCGCTAAATGCTATTAATTTATGATAATTTTGCCTTTCTTTTTAATAAAGAGATACCTCTGAAGTACTCAAAGTTTAGATTTATTTTCTTATTAAATAATTAAAATTTTATGCCCTTCACCTTCTTGAGAAGGGTAGATATCTATCTATCTATCTATCTATCTATCTATCTATCTATCTATCTATCTATCTATCTATCTATCTATCTATCTATCTATCTATCTATCTATCTATCTATCTATCTATCTATCTATCTATCTATCTATCTATCTATCTATCTATCTATCTATCTATCTATCTATCTATCTATCTATCTATCTATCTATCTATCTATCTATCTATCTATCTATCTATCTATCTATCTAAGTAGTATAAATAAAATATTTAGATAATAAAATATACAGAACTCTGAGTCATTATTTTCTAGAATGACTCACAATTTTCAAGTTCTATTGTTTTTCTAGTGAAAACCTCAAGTAGCTTTTTTAGACAAATATTACTCAAACCACCCGCAGTTCTTTTTATATCATTTTAAAACACTGAAAAATGGATCACCTACTTACACGTCCACTTATAACAGACTTAATTCAAAATTAAAAAACATTTTAGAAATATTAATATTAAACCCCAAAAAGATGTTGTATTTTAATATCTGATGGGTAGAATATCGAAAGTGGGTTGTGGGGGGATGGGTATTGCCTATAACATTAGATCCTGTAGAGTAGCCAAAAGCCATCTTAATATCTTTATTCTTTTTAATTACAGTGACCATACAATAACATGACCCGCAGGTCTACTGAGATGGCAAACAATAAAAACATGCCGATCGCAAATCCCAACCATTTAGGAAAGCTTGGACATCATTGCTTGAGGTGAGTCAATATTTAACTTAATTCTATGCAACAATCTTTCTATCTTTAGTTCAGTATCAGAACCAACCTTTATAACCCAATCTCCCGTTCACTTCAGTCCTTGTCAGTCATTGCTAATCGATCGAACCATTCTTATGATATGCGGACAGTGTGAAATCGAAGAGAATCGCTTTAGCTATTTAATGAGGCAAAGAGAATAGGAATGTAACTCATATAATTCCTCAGTAAATAGATTCAAATTCAGAAACAGACCACCCTGGTGGTCAGAGACATTGCGAATTCTCGAAGAGCATCACGTAAGCTATTTAATGTCTAAATATATTAAAAAATCAGCTAAGAAACGCAAATCTTGGAAAACTTTCTCTAGTAGTGTAGACTACCTCCCCTTTCTCGAGTTTTACACATAAACCATGTAACAGTGTGACTACCAGTGGGTCCCTCCGTAGGTTTATTGGTAGTGTTGTAGTCTGTCAATACGGTGTTTGTAGATTCGATTGCCACCAGAGACTTTGGTAAATAAACGCACCATAGTCCTCTCTTGTTAACTTTCAATTTAACTGGACTGTCACTGGACATGAAATACAAACAGTTCTCTCGGCTATTCATTTCCTATTTTCCATTTCTTAATTTTTCAGAAAAATCTATTTTTTCACTAAAAATCTAATTTTTCACTAAAATTCTGATTTTTCTCTAAAAATCTGATTTTTCACAACAAAATATCTTACTTTACTAAAAATCGAGTTTTTCACTAAAAATCGTATTTTTCACTAAAAATTTAATTTTTCAATAAAAATCGATTTTTCAATAAAAATCTGATTTTTTTACTAAAAATAAAATTTATCCCCAAAAATTAAATATTTCACTAGTAAAATAAAAAATTTCACTAATCTAATAAAAAATTTAAAACTAAAATTTTATTTTTCGAAAAAAATATGAAAGTTTGCAACTTCTAATGAATAATATGTCATCACATCCGTTATAATTTCAAAATAACAAAATAACAACATGTTTCAAATTACACATGTCTTTAAAAAGTAATTATAACAAAGGTTTAAAATAAACTAGTTTTGAGGGTCATATTACAAATAGTTCTTAAATTAAAAAAAAAAAAAAAAAAAAACACTTTTTAACCAAGTTTTAAAACATAATTTGTGGTCTAATTTTGAAATATGTACAAACATAATAAAAAATGTACGTGTTAAGAATAACCAATTATTGCAGAGTTACAAGAGTGTTGGGTGTAAATTGACGCTTTAAAACAAAAATTTATTTATTTGTCAAGACTGAAGCAACAAACATTTTATTAATAGTAATAGCACACGGTACTAAATAAACACATTTAAATGTATCTACGTGCAATTTATATGTTGTTGTTTTTTTCATGTTTTATTACAAAAACAGCAACAACACACAAAGTGTTGCATTCGAAACCCTTTAAGTGTCTATAAAATGTTTGTTAATGATTCTTGTGTCATTTTTTATTTTTATTTCTTGTTTTATTTATTTATTTATATATTTTTGCATTTTTTTGTTTCTCTATTTTATTTTTTAATCATAAAATACTAAATACAATAAATGAACTCTTCTTCCACTTGTAAAGCCAAAGTTAAAGTTAATTTTATATATTTTGTATGAGAAATCTGAAGAAAAAAATACATAACACATTATTTGCATACAATTCACATCATAGTTTTTTCAACTTTTTTTCTGTTTTATGCAATATAAAGATGTCAGACCCAAAGACATAGTA
>NW_023995559.1:0-15000 GCF_015586225.1 Lucilia sericata | reverse complement strand
CGTCATCCATGCTAAATTACAACAATATGCAACAACCGCATTACCCCGCAAAATTTCATGCATTAAACATTTCGTCAGTATATAATCAATCATTAATTTAGTAAAAATAATAAAAAAAAACTAAAAACCAAAAAAAAATTAAAGAAGGTGTTAATTACAAAAAAAAAAAAAAAAAAATAATAATAAATTATTCATGGTGTTTATTTTTGGCAAGTGTTTACAAAATAGGTAGATGATCTGGCAAATACTTTGAGAACGTTTTCAAACAAACATTTGACAACTGTACCGATAGACAGACACTAAAAAAAGTCGTTAGCTTTTGTGCAATTAAGTACAATTGCAATTTTCTTAATTGAAAAATAATTAAATATTTTTGTAATTTATTTTATAACTTCAATTAACATTCAACTTTTGTTCCTATAAATTCTTTAAATTCGTGGTTTAAGGCAAATTTTTGTTAATTTGCATTATTATTTCTTCTTCTTCTTTTTAATTAATAATTTTTCATTTTCATCTTTAACCGAAATAAAAATAAAATTGTTTATTAAAGTTGTTCAAAAAAAATTTTAAATTCACCATAAATTTAAATAAAGAAACTTGTTTTATATTTCAGTTACAAATCATCAGCATCAGAAGAAGAAAAAAAGTTAGATAAAATAATGTGCTCAAGATGAGCAGAAATAAAAATCCCCATCGCGCTTTGCCATCCCCATCTACGACTGAAGCTATAATTTGTTTATAAATGTGGTCAAGATTCAAACTGGTACACAAGTCGCGGCCATTGTAATCATTTTGTAAAGTTCAAGAGTCATTGTGACCGTCAGTAGCACATCAAAACCACGTTTTTTTGTATTTTATTTTAACTTTTTTCAAAAATATGTATTTTATTACTAAACTATGTTGTTTCTCTCTCGCTCTCTATCTCTATCCGTCTTTCTCTTTCAAAATTCTCCTTGCTATCTCTCATTTAAGAAGATGCACAGAAGAAGTAGTTGTTTTCAATGCGTTTTTCAAAATTTATCTTAAGAATTAATGTTTGCTCGATCGTTTATTTTCATTATTATCGAAGTGCAGTCAGTGTAAGTTATTGCTGTTGTGAATTCTCCATTTGCGATTTGTCTGAAAATTTTCAAATTTAATTTACTAGCAAATGTCAGAAATCTTGTTAAATTAGAAACACAGACTTTTTAAACATGCGATCGATCGATCGAACGAACGATCGATGTGTTTATTCTTTTTATTCGTATTGCAGATTTCTGTTGTTAAATATTATTTTTGATGTTAAGTAGTCAGTATATGTCGTTTGTATCGGTTTTAGTCGGTTGATCTGTCGGTAGGTCGGTTTGTTGGTTGGTTTGTCTTTCTGCTCATCTGCCAGTTTGTATCTTTATTTTATTATTATTATGGTTTTTTGCATGTGTAGTTTATTCGTCTGATGTATGCGGAGTTGTTGTCTGATGTCGTTGTTTGTCACCATTAATCGTATATCATCATATGATGTGGTCAAACAAGTGCACTTTAAAACAAATTAATAAATAATGTAGTTATTCGTTTATTTATTTTTTATCTCGGTAAAAAAAAAGTTAGAATAATAAAATATAAACGAAAATTAAATTTAGATAAAAACAAGAACGTGTATAAATATGTATTTTAAATTCTATCAAAATCATACAATTCTCAATTTAAAACGAATTTTTTCATTCAATATGGCTGAAACCCAAAATTTCCTATTTCTTATATTCCCTTGTATGATTCTTAGAATACAAGTTCATTTATGAAAAGATACCTAAATTTCTTGAAGATCTTTACAATATATATTGTATGTATATTTATAATAGTTTCCGATTAAAGATATTTAGGCAAAGTACGCTACAGTGGTCTTATGTTAAGAACATCTGAAATGAAACTTACCAAATTTTCCAATTATTTGCGTTTATATTGACCTCATAAGTGCCCTTTGAATGTTTTTCGAACAATGTCCAACATTTAAGATCAAATGATGTTATTACATAAGTAGTTGGTGAGAGTCAATTATCGATAATAAGCGAACCTCACTACAGTTTCCAAATTAAATTACAAATGTCAACTAACAGCTGAGATGTTTTTAAAGTAGTTATGTGGTATATTGATAAATAACCAATATTTTACTCTCTAATAAAGTCCGTGTCATTTCTAGAATAGAATAATTTAATAAAGTCCGTGTCATTTCTAGAATAGAATAATTTATTGTTGTGAAACTTTAACTGGTCATGATTTTTTAAAACTCTTTTTAAAAACAAAATCCTAAGAACTTCATATATACCTTAAAGCCACTCCAAACTAAAGCATGACTTGAGGAAGAAAAGTTAGTTTCTATAGAACACAATATCTGCTATAGCCAAGGCTGCAGCTCCACAACGTGAAGTGGTAGGGTTGTCATTTCCATTGCTGTCTGTGTGACTGATTAAAGCATTCTTCCTTAATTTAAAATTGTATCCATATTTTGTATTGTTTATTTACATTGTTTGTTTACATTTACTTTAGTTGGTAGTCTGTCAAAATAATCACAGATGATACAATATCGATAACTTTTTGTTTGTCAGTTCCGTTAACAACTGAAGTTTGGTTGCATTCCCATAATAGACCCAATATCTCTATTAGATTCCAAAACATGCCCATTTAAATCTAAGTCTTTAAAAAATTTTGCACATTTTTCAAGATTTCTCTAAGTATACAATATTCTACGAAAAAAATTGTACCAAAATGTTTTCTGTAAAGATACCTTTCAGAAAATCACCGCATGAGAGACAAAAAATTACCCTGGAACATTTGGGATCCCTTTTTCAAAGCTTAAACTCAAATTCACTTTGGCTACGCCAATGTCAAATTCTATTCCGATCGGCCAGTCATTTAGAAATGCCACATTTATTACAAAAAGTTTAGATTCTGTCCGACTGTGTGTGCATTGAAAATAAAGCTCTTGTTATAAAAACCTCAAAAGCCTGGAATCTATTGAGTCTTCCCAGTTCTAACGTAAACCAATCTTATGGATTTAAACTTCAGATATTAGAAATATATGTTGTTTTTTAAATACATTGTAAAAAACACAAAGTTCCTAATGACATTTGATAAATTTACATTAACAAAAAAAAATAAAATTTATTTTTATGGTATTGAATAAAAACAATTCAATCATTTCTTTATGTTAAGAAAACAGCCGACTTGACAACGAGTATAGATTAAACCTAAAATAATAATAAAATAAATAACATTTGAAAATTGATAGGTATTTTACTTTCCAAATAATAAGCTTTAAAAATAAAATACGACTGGCGGCTCTAAAGATCTGGAATTTTTTTATTATTATTTTTTTGATGACATTGCACAATATATTTCACATTCATCTCAATATTATTGTTATTACTAACAAGTCAAGTTGACGTTTCTGTCACAACTACAAACTATTTATTTGTTTATATTGTGTTAAATCATAAACAAACAAATAAATAACTGGAATATTTGAGTTTCAACAAATTGTTTGTAGGAAAGTGTTGTTTTTTTAATTAAATTAACAAATATTGAGCAAATAGTTTTATTTAATTTATAGTTAAGTATTATTTAGATAATAAATATAAAAGGGGTTCCATAGCTTAGTATGGCTGTTAATTTCAAAAATGGATATGTTTTTTAAAACTTATATGGTTTTCAAAAATTATATACCCAGCAAAAACTTGGCAATTAAATTCAATTGTAACCACTTACCTATTAACATACTTTTCAATGACTAATATATAGTGTCCTGATAACATAGAATTAACATAACAACCTCTTATTAATAATGTGTTATATAATTACTTTCTACTTCATTAGAAAGCATACTATTTGCATTGACTTATTGTTCTAATTACTTGTAAGCGTATGTGGTAACTACTTGCTTCCAGTGACATAACCATGTTAAAATAATAACTTAAAATGCTGTTATATAAGTAAATTTTATCATTTTTAACCCCTTACTTGGTAATTAAAGTTTTTGTTGGCAATAATTATGATAATATTTTTATAAACTAGTTAAATTCCATTATTAATTTATTATTAGTGATTGAAAATTGTTTTGTTATGATGCCACAAAACAATTTGTTTACAATTAATAAAAAAAACAGTGAAGGGCATTTATTATTCGACTTAATTCCATTGAAACCGCAAACTCTTGTTAAAAAAACACAAATGATGATGATATGGGTAGTAATGACCTTGCTTGAAGTTAAATTTAATGAGAAATTAGCAGAAGATGAACATGATGTTATAAATTAATTTACTTTCAATATTTATTTTATCGGACATAAAAAATATCACGCAAACCATACAAAAACAATTTACAAAAAATGAAACAAAAAAAGCATTCTTAAACGATCGGAAGTGTCAGTTTTGGATGAACCATCTTTTTTTATTTCGTTTTTAAATATTTATGTTAATTAAATAACTTCCGGTTTTTACTCCAAATTCGCCCAAAACAAAAATTATAAAAAGAATCTTTCATTTATTATGCTAATTTTCGTTAATTTTTTTCTTATTAAGTTAAATAAATAGTTTTAAAATTTATAAATAATTTAATTAAACTTAACCAAATTAACTAAAATTCTTCGACTCTCTAAAACTGGTTAAATTTAGCTATTTAATACCTAACTATCTAAATTATTTTAATTTTTCAAAATAGAATTCTATAACGACCTTTAAATGTTCAAAAACTGTTGTTATCTTTTTCTTGTTCAATTTTCTGGTTGTCTGTATAATTTATTTGTTCAGTTTTAATCCAAAGATGCTACATCTAATATGTATCTATTTGTTATTATGTGTATGTTTTTTTTTTTAGAAAGGCATATTAATTAAAATAATACTAACTCTGCGTCTACTATTTAACATCTTAAACACCAAAAGCAGAGGTTTTAAAATAATAATACAAAGCAAACATAAAGAAACATATAAAGTTTTTTCTTATTTAACCAAAAGACGAGCCTTCACAAACAAATGTTTAAATTGTTAAGAAACAAATTAACTGAAATTTAATGATTGAAAATTTAACAATAGTTAACAATAAAACTGAATGACTGTGGAAAAAAATTTTAGCGAACATTTTGTTGAAGGGACATTTATTGAAAAGTAATAATGTGGCTAAACTTCTCATTGCTTCTTAATGGTTTTTTGAAGATTTAGTTTTTAAACAAAACAATCAAATAATAAAAGAAAAGGCCTTAAAATTAAAGTGTTATTTAGACTCTTAGCAAAATAAACGTTTTAATAAATAATTAAATGTTCATTAAGGTGGGCTTTTTTAGATTAAAATTTAGGGTAATTCCACAGACACATTTTAAACACCTTTGAATTTGTTTATTAATACTTAAGCCCCCTTCACACGGACACACATGTAATATGATCTGCAGAAGAGAACGGATGGGATCGTCTAAACGCAATATGTAATGAAACCATCACACATTGACAGAAAATACGGATGGAAAATTTGACAGTCGTATGGCTCTCTTCATTTTTTGAAATGATTAAAAAAAACAAGCAAGTCGCATTAGAACAGGGATGTATTTTTATGTTAACACATACAAAAAAAGTGAAACAGCTGTTTCCATCTTATTTTGTTATTGTTTTATACCAATCGTGTAAACACAAAAAATATAAATCATACGACTTTTATTCTCTTTTTTGTCATACAAATGGAATTTCATTTTACTTTTTCATTACACTATACATACGTAAAGTGTTATCGTCTGAAGGGCCCTTTAGAGCAAACATATATACTTTATCTTTTAATACTTTAGATTGTCTAAAGAAGATCTACTAAAAACGCTGCTCCTTTCCAGGAGCATCGAATACATGCTTTTCAGTCCAAAAACATACTAAAACGACACCCAGATATTTAAGGGTTAAATGCTGTGTATATTACGTATAAATTAGGTCTATAATTTATACGGTTCATATATAATGGGTCATTAAACCTATATCCTTCTAAAATATCTTTAGCGGCCATCAAATTTAAAAAAAAAGTTAATTTATCGAGTCCTAAAGGTTTGTAAAATCACCTTTTTCCCATATTTGGGACGTAATAACGAGTGAAGAAGGTTAGGTTAGGTTGATAGGAGGACGTATACTACATCAAATGCAAAGAAATACACCTAGTCCACTATCGGACCTATTGTGCGCTCCTTTTCATGGACAATTTTTGTTAGTAAAACAAAAATATAGTATTCACTGAATGTATTATAATCCGTTTTCAAAATCTCAGTTTCCTGGACGTAATTTCTAAAAATTTTCCGATCAGTGTTTCCTGAGGGATTTTATATTTGAAATAATAGCACTCCAAAAAGCCTGACGAAAGTGCTGCAGAGTTTCACTGTCCTCTCTATATGCTCTGCATTTGTCTGAATCCGCACGTCCAATCCTGTCCTGTCTTGTCCACTCAAAATACGTACCACTCATTTGTCTGAATCCGCACGTCCAATCCTGTCTTGTCCACTCAAATACGTACCATCATACTAATATAGTCTTGCTCATTTTGTGGAGACTTTTCTTCAAGCTCCCCATAGGATCTTGTGGTTCTACCTATCGTTTCATTATTTCAAGAAGCCCTATGGGATTCTTTCACCCATATTTTTAATTCACCCCTCGTTCCATCAAAAGGTTTTGTATTCGTCAGGTTAACTAGCTCTAGCTGTCTTTTCTTTAAAGCTAGTAGATTCTAATCATTCGTTGCTGATTACTCCCGAATGGCCTGGTACCCATATGATGTAAATCTTACTTAAGGTAGAGCTTCTTACAATCCAGTCTTAAATTTAACTTTATCACCTGATATTGCCCTAATTGCATTATAGCAATCAGTAAATATGTTAACCCCTGTCGGCGCTCTATTATTCTAATCCAATTTACGCATACCCTTATTGATCGGACTTCTGACCGGATACTGTTGTGTTGTGATTAGGTAAACCGTATATCCTGTTTATGGGTCTTTAATATATAAACCCCAGGCCCCTTCTTGTACCCCCCAATTTAGGACCCTCCTTTTAGCAGCGGATTCCTACGGATATTTCCTCTAATTTTCCGCTTGACCATGATATTCTATATGGTATCAGATGACATAATAATTTATAATAAATGTAGGACACGATATCTTGAAGTTTAGATATGATCAAAATAGGTCAGATTAGGACCTCAATCGAATTTATACATTATTAATCTACATATGTTGCGAAATATGAAGAATTAATACAGAACAAGTCAGGACTAATTCCGGTTCTAGTAGGAATATTTTTATGAAAGGAATCTCTATCACAAATCTGGCTATGACCTAAGAGGAAATAAAAGAAGGGTTTAAGGTATTCCGCAACAGGACATTATCCCTTTCTCAACATTAAATCACTGATCAGTGATCACAAGTTATTTTCTTTAATCAATTTAATCAATAGTTACAAATTAATCCGGGTGCCTTAAGAAATTTCAGAAATTCTAACAACATTTTATGTTTTAAATTCAACCAAAAACATCATCTTAAGTTTAATTAAACATCATTTTAATGGCTCACAATTATTAACAATAATATTTTAATAGTTGTTGTTTTTTTTTCTTTCTTTTTCACTCGTGCGAAAACAATATTTATTATATATACAATATGATTCCATAAAAATTATACAATATAACATGTAATGTAACACTATTTTACACCTCAAATACAAAAACCAAACAATAGAAATTTTGTATTTATGCATAAAAACCCTCCTCCTAAAACGATAAATGTTTTATTTTTTTTTTTTTATTTTTTTCTGCTTTTTACAAATATACATGAATCAGTCGATTTCTGTAATTATACAAAGTGTTGTTGTTAGTTTTTTCTTAATTTTTTTTTTTTTTTTTTTGTCAGAAAAGGTGTGCAAACAATTGTGTATCAAAATTATAAATCTTTTTCATAAATACATGTGTAACCACTCGTTAAAATATTTATTGTACTTATAATTCTTTATGAAACGTCGTCAAAAACATCTCATCATCATCGGTGGCAGCAGCACAACTAACAAAGATATATGTATGTTTTTTTTTTTTGTATTTTTGTTAAAGATCTTTATTAGATCTTCGTATACGGATGTGGCAATAAAAAAAATGTAAATTGTTGTAAACAACAATAACGACAACAACAACGAAAAAGTAAATTATTGTATAGTATAGTTATTAACTTAGTCGTTTACGAGAGTACTGGTACAACAGCAAAAACAAAACAAAAAACTATCCATAAAAAATGAATAACAAAACTAAAAATATACACTGAGTTTAATGGACTTACATTGGGGCTACTTTCAACGGCTGGGAAAGTTTATGATATATTTTACTATTAATCCTTTTAGATATGTCAATCAATAAATATTTAAAAGGTTACTTGGGTCCCATATGTTTCAAATGTACGAATATTTTTCATTCGATTCAGAAAAATTTCTTAAAATTCTCAATAAATCTGATCAAACAAGAAAATGAGATCGTTTTAAATTTTTGATACCCAAACTGACCTACTCTGGGCTAGCACCAAATTACCTTGGGTTCCAAAACCTAATCTCGAATCGGATTAAACATTTAGACAGTCTTTCCAAAAGGAACTATATTGATCATATCGAGTAATAAATTATTAATTTATTTCATTTGCTTTTGACGTAATGATTCACTTTAACCATTATTAGACGATCATTTTTTGCCGCAAAAATTAAATCGTTAATTTGCTATAAAATGATCAGCATTCCTTCTAGAATCAATCTAATCCAAAATCATTAAAATATAATGCTAACTATGATGTGATCAGTTTTCGAATTTTTAGTGAAATATGATCATGATCGGAATTTGTTTCCTCAAAATGTTTGAATTGAGCAATCGTATCTACAAAACGCAAACTTTAAGTAAGTTTTAACGATCTTGGCGACTGACATTTCAATGAAATGTAATTTCAACAATCTTCGAACGATCTTGCTCTTGGGACAGCAAACTAAACAGAACCATAGTGAAAGCCATTCGCGATTTTCTTCAAATTACGAATGAAACGAAATTTTTAAAGTTTCAAGTAAAAATTCAATGAAAATTAAATGATTCGAACGATCTTCTAAACATCTCAAAGGAAATTAAAAAACAGAAAAAACAATACCTTCGAACGATCATGATCGCTTCACTTTTAAAGGAAAAATTAACTAAAAATCTCAAACGAAATTAAAATTACTAACTCTTTTAGAGGAAAGATTCAATTCGGAATGAAGGTTTCCATCTTGCTCTTGTCGAACCAAACTAAACGGAACATCATATCGATCTAAGGAATATTTTCTTTAAATTACAAATAAACGAAATTTTTAAAGTTTAAAATAAAAATCAATGAAAATTAATTTTAACCATCTTCCAACGATCGCGATCGTTTATCTTGCGAACGATCGTTATTCGCTTCTCAAAAGAAAATTACTAAAAATCTTAAACGAAACAAATGGGCAAATATTTCACGATCAATTCGGAATGAAGGCTCCCGTCTTGCTCTTGTCGAACCAAACCAACAGAACCACAGTGGAAGCCATTGGTCTAAGATATATTTTCTTAAAAATACAAACGAAAACTTTCAATGATTAAATAACAATTCAATGAACATAGATTTCAACCATCTTGAACGATCGTGGGCGTTTATCTTCACAAAAGAAAATTTCTAAAAATCCCCAACAAAACAAAGAGTGATCATTTTACTTATTAAAAGAGAAATTTCTAAAAAATCTCAAGCGAAACTAAAGAACACAAAATATTAACTCTTTTAGGGTAAAGATTTGATGATCAATTCGAAATAAAGGGTCTCTGAGAGAGACACTAACGTTTCTATTTCTATATTTTCCAAAGTCTTCTGAAATAAGCCTCTGATACAACTAAATTAGCCTCAGATAAAACTGATCTAGTTTGAGATAATTTTAACAATTAAATAACATACAAACTAGAGTTAGAGACCCATCGCATAGATATAAAGGGTTTCGTTTCTTATTTTTCCCCGTTCTAAGAGGGATCGCTATTAAAAAATATTTTATTTACATATTTACATGCACATTATGTATGTAAAGTGTAAATTATATTTGTATTAGTTTATGTTTATTTTAAATAGTTTTTGTTTATTTGTTTGAAATTCAGCAATTTTTGTTTCCTTTTCCAACTCATCTCTCTTTCTTGCACTCTCTAAATAAACAACATCTTAAAAATAAGTTTACATCATAAACAAATTTATTATTTACAGATATGTGGATAGATAGTGTTTGAAAGAGTACAACAAATGCATTAATTTTATACTTTGTAATTCATTTAAATATAAATTGCATTTAAATAAATTTTGATTTGAAAACAGTTTCTTATACTTAAAAAGCAACGAAGAGTAGGTGGTTTAAGCTGATTTAAATTAAAACAGTAAG
This sequence comes from Lucilia sericata, assembly GCF_015586225.1. NCBI lineage: Eukaryota > Metazoa > Arthropoda > Insecta > Diptera > Calliphoridae > Lucilia > Lucilia sericata. The sequence goes on along the minus strand of NW_023995559.1, from coordinate 4,561 downwards.
TAGTTGACATTAGATTTCAACTCAATGACAACTTTTAATTGATTTAATTAAACTTGTTATTCAAATGTGGTTAAGAATTAGTCTAGAGGGAGAGAACTGTGAGGCAAATGGACTAGAGACGTGCTTGCTTCTCTGTAAATAAAATAATCTGTCATTTTGAATTAGCAATGGAAGGATTAAATTGAGATTTGTATCTAAACGATCTTGTTAATTCAATCCTTAATGATCTAAATGCAATAGTTTGAAGATCTGTCAATGATTACACAAGACATGATGAAAACTCTGCGAATTTACTTTTACAGCTATCCAACATATGGTCCATCTGTCTGTCCGTCGATCTGTCTATCTTCCTATTTTTACACTTAAGTTTATTTAAAGTTAAAATTTAAATTCATATTGTTTTCTGCATAATAAACTCTACAACAAATCATACATAATTTGCGTATAATACCCACAGATCCAATTTAGATTGTAGTTTTTTTGAAATTAAAAAACATTTTTAAATATTCTTTGTTCCACTTGAGAAACATGAAGAATAAATCTTTACAATATTTAAAAAACAATTTGGAATATAAATCTAATTTTGTTTGTCTCTCAACTTAAAGAAGAGGTATGGCAAATTACAAAGGTATTTATTTAAAATAATTAACCTTGATCTTGAAAACTGATTATGTTTTTACGGGCTATTGTCTACTTTATCTTCAACAATTTTTGTTTTTTGTTAATTGTTGTGTAAATAATTTTGAAATGTTTTATATCACTGAATGTATTATTTATTTAGACTTTAAATAAAACCTTTAAAATCACACGAATCTTTTTAAAACATTCATTTATCCATACAGAAAAAAATAGTTTTATTTTTAATACAGGCTTTTATTATAAAATTGTATGCATTTTAAAAACCATATTTGTATTTTAATATATCTATGAGAATGTGTGATTTCTTTTCGTAATCTCCTCCAAAAATATTTCAACAATTTTTGAAATCAATATCGAATATATTCGTTTTGAAAAAATCATTTTAACACATTAAAGTGCTTCCGCTTAAGTAAACGCGGTATATGTACGAACATGAATAAATTTTTAAAATAAAAAAAATTAATAAAAATACCTACGATTATTTATTTCTTTGGTTTTGGTATTTGTTGAATTATTGTTTTAAATTAATCAGGTTGTTCGGATATGTATCAAAGTCAGATAAATCATTAAAAATGTATAATTATAATAATACTAATTATTATTATTATTATTTAATTAAGTAAAACAAAAATCTTTAAAATACCTGCAGTATTAGATATTTGACAACCTCGGAATGAGAAAAGCTTCTAAAAGTTCTACTATCTCCATCTTATGAAGAGTACATTATTATTTGTAAATGGTTAACATTTTTCACATAACAAATTATTTAATGAAAGACGTAAGAAAGAAGCGGTTCAAACGACACATCTATCTATTTATCTATCTATCTATCTATCTATCTATCTATCTATCTATTATCTATATATTATCTACCTATTATCTATCTATCTATCTATCTATCTATCTATCTATCTATCTATCTATCTATCTATCTATCTATCTATCTATCTATCTATCTATCTATCTATCTATCTATCTATCTATCTATCTATCTATCTATCTATCTATATCTATCTATCTATCTATCTATCTATCTATCTATCTATCTATCTATCTATCTATCTATATCTATCTATCTATCTATCTATCTATCTATCTATCTATCTATCTATCTATCTATCTATCTATCTATCTATCTATCTATCTATCTATCTATCTATCTATCTATATCTCTATCTATCTATCTATCTATCTATCTATCTATCTATCTATCTATCTATCTATCTACATCTATCTATCTATCTATCTATCCTATCTCTATCTATCTATCTATCTATCTATCATCTATCTATCTATCTTGGTATTATATGATCTTGCTCCAAATTAATTATTTACTTTTAAATAAAAACCAATTAATTTACTGTTTTTTCGTAAATAAATATTTTAAAATTTAACAATATTAACTATTATTTTGTTGTTACTACCAAAAAAAATTGCGAAATTTATTTTTATTAAAATAAACTACAATAAACAAAACGCTTTGTCACGTTCTATCGTGATGAATAATATGAAAATTTTGACTAATATAAACATTTGACTTTTTGACATGAAACAAAATAAAACTTAACGATAGTGAAGGGTTGACACCACAAACTAATAAGTTTTTTCGTACCTTGAGGTAATGCTGTGCTTAATTTAAAAATTATAGTGAAGTCTATAAACTTAATTAACTCAAGTCTTAAAAAATAAATCAGTTACTTGATGTTAACCTTTCAATATCGGATAGATTTTGTTAGAGATGCCCCAGCAAACATGCAGATGTCAGAAACAACAAATGTAACATTTACTAGTCCATTAAATTTTAAAATGTGAGTCATTTTTTTAGAATTTTTAACGGAAGTGTATTAATTACTATCGATTTTATAACTAGTTTTTGAAATATATTTTGTGTTTGATGGGTTAATTATAAAATAGAAAAAATCCCCCTCAAAAACTATAAACGTCATCAAGTAACACAGATGGATATTGGTTTAATCATTCTTTTTATCTAGAAATAAAATTCATTATTAAAATACAAAAGCAAACACCAAATGTTTTCAAATTTTTCATTCTTCAGACAATTAAGAAGAATGATCTATTTGTTTTTTTCATTTGTTTTATATTATAACAGTATACATTTGTTATTATGTTATTAATTATTAATATTTCTTTGAAAAAAATCAATTTTTTGGTTAAAATTTGCAAATCATGCGTAAATTAAACAAATGCAAATTATAAATAAATTGCAAACAAACTTCCGCCATAATGTTTAAAATAGATTCGAGTTTTAGCAACAAAAATGTTGACGTATGCAAAATGTATATAATTTTTTGCTTATTTATAATTGTTTAATTTAAATTAGATAGATTTTTAACAAAAACAATTTCGCATTTTAATTATTAATAACAAATAAAGCAAACAAATTAAAATTGTGATAACATGACTAATAATAAAAAGAAATAACTTTGTTAAGAAAATACTCTACATATTAATTAGTAGTTTTGAGTTGTTTTACATTTTAAGTCTTATTAATGAAATTTTAGGCAAAATTTTAATTATTATTAAAAAAAATGTAAGCAAATCCAAAACAAATTTCGGCAAAATAAACATAATAATTTAACAGATTTCAATTATAAAATTAATATGCATAAACATAATTTTTCCTTTTCTGCATAATAATATCCCAACAGTTCGGGGTGACTGTGAAACGATTGTAACGATCTGGTGATCATATAAATGAGATCACAAACGAACTTCATATTGTGTTACAATTGGCTATGCAAAAGATTGCTTGGTAGTTTAAAAACAACTTTCTGAAGTACTGTTCAGATAAGACTTAAAATGACATAACTTTTGATTACTTAGAAATGTAAAGTGACAATTGATTTCTTGGTAGATTACTTACGAGAGATAAAGTAAGCAATTAGATACTATGTGGCGAACGATCCTTATCGATCGAGCTATCTATGCTAGATCGATCTATCGAGCAGCGAGCGAGCGAGCTAGCTAGCTATCGAGCGAGCGAGCGAGCGAGCGAGCGAGAGAGCGAGCGAGCGAGCGAGCGAGCGAGCGAGCGAGCGAGCAGCGAGCGAGCGAGCGAGCGAGCAGCGAGCGAGCGAGCGAGCGAGCGAGGCGAGCGAGCGAGCGAGCGAGCGAGCGAGCGAGCGAGCGAGCGAGCGAGCGAGCGAGCGAGCGAGAGAGCGAGCGAGCGAGCGAGAGAGCGAGCGAGCGAGCGAGCGAGCGAGCGAGAGCGAGCGAGCGAGCGAGCGAGCGAGCGAGCGAGCGAGCGAGCAGCGAGGAGCGAGCGAGCGAGCGAGCGAGCGAGCGAGCGGAGCGAGCGAGCGAGCGAGCGAGCGAGCGAGCTAGCGAGAGAGCGAGCGAGCGAGCGAGCGAGCGAGCGAGCGAGCGAGCGAGCGAGCGAGCGAGCGAGCGAGCGAGCGAGAGGAGCGAGCGAGCGAGGGAGCGAGCGAGGGAGCGAGGAGCGAGCGAGCGAGCGAGCGAGCGAGCGAGCGAGGAGCGAGCGAGCGAGCGAGCAGCGAGCGAGCGAGCGAGCGAGCGAGGAGCGAGGCAGCGAGCGAGCGAGCGAGCGAGCGAGGAGCGAGCGAGCGAGAGCGAGCGAGGAGAGCGAGCGAGCGAGCGAGCGAGCGAGCGAGGACGAGCGAGCGAGCGAGCGAGCGAGCTAGCGAGCGAGATCGATCAGCGAGCGAGAGAGCGAGCGATCGAGAGAGCGAGCGAGCTAGCGAGCGAGCTATCGAGCGATCTATCTATCGATCTATCTATCTATCTAGCTAACTATCTACTATATCTATCTATCTATCTATCTATCTATCTATCTATCTATCTCTATCTATCTATCTATATACCTACCTATCTATGCGCTCTCTCTTTATTTCTTAAATGTACGAGTACTGCTTTAAAGGTACACATTGGCGTCATATAAAAC